>NC_142480.1:37994772-38297803 GCF_049115385.1 Moschus berezovskii | reverse complement strand
TTCTGTTGGTTCAATTATTCTATAAACACTTATTGAATGCTTACTCAGTGCTAGGAATTACAGGTCAAAAGTGGTGAACAAAAAAGATCATGGTTGCTGTCCCCTGTGAAGCTTAAAATTTAGTGGATGAGACCAACATTAATCAAATACATATAACAATTTCTACTCTGAAGAAGAAGTACATATAACAAGTATAAGAAGTACATATAACAGAGTATAATACATATACTCTGAAGAAGAAATACATATAACAAGTACTCTGAAGAAGAAGGAAAGATGCTCTATGAGAACAGTGGGGAAATTAAGTCTATATTGGGGAAAGGGTCAGCACAGGCTTTTCTGGGAAAGTTGAGGTTCTGAGACAGGCAAAAGGAAAGGGAAAGGGATGAAGCACTCCAAGCATAGGAAAAAATCATTTTATAGATAACTTTTTAACAATACTTTAAAAGATTGGATCTTTTTGTAATGTTAATTACCACCTAACAAGATAAATTGACTTCCACAAAGATTTCCTTTGCTAGAACTTTTCTCTTTAGCAATACAAGATAATTTAATACCTAAGCAGTGAGCTGCATCTTTTTTTTTTTTAACCCACTTCAGCTATTTTTGGGAGAATATTAAGTAACCATTTTAGAACTCAACCTATGATTTTTTTCTAGACAATTTCTGAATTATATACAGTTCTTGTGGAAAGGATATCTAAGTTCTTTGCCTTCCTCTGGCATGAGGAAGGCAAGAGTTTTTAAACAGACACAGAATCACTGTCAAATATGTGAAAACTAGGAGGGCAACCTGCTGCGGGCTGAATCGTGTCCCCACCCTCTGCTGAGTTCTATGTTGAAGTCCCAACCCCGAGGACCTCAGGATGTAACCGGAGGATAAGAAATTTAAAGAGGTGATTTACATTAAAATGAGGCTGGTAGGGTGGGGCGGTAATCCAGTATGACTGGTGAACTTGTGAGAGAAGAGACACCAGGGATGAACAAAGAGAAAGGCTGTGTGAGGACACAGCAAGAAGGTACGTTTTACAAACCAAGGAGAAAGGCCTCAGGAAAAACCAAACCTACCAACACCCTGACCTTGAACTTCAGCCTCCAGAACTGTGAGGAAAGAAAGTTCTATTGTATTTAAGCCACTCAGCCTGTGGTACTTAGTTATGGCAGTCCTAGCAAACTAATATTCAGTGTCTCTATTACAACACCACCGTGCATTTAATAGTATTCTCACAGTTATCAAACCTTGAAATGTCTTTGAAATACTGAGGGACTTTTGGCGGGGGGGCGGTCGGTGGGGGTGGTACTTGGCAGAGAGATATGAGTTATTCACAAGCTCTGCCAAACATGTTTGCCTGATTCTTCTGATACTCAAAGCAAAATGCTCTTCCTGCTTTATGTGGACTAGCAATTATTGGTTCCAGAACATGTCTGGAGTTTGACAGTATAATATCTTAATCATTCATTTATTCCTTCTTGGTACACAATAAAATACAATAAGAGACTATAAGAAGTTCATCATGAATCCCAGATAAGACTTCACTTATAAGTCCCAGATAAGACTTTAACTTTAATTTTTAAGATTAACAATTATCAATTTATGTTATTAATGGAAAAATGTTTCCTTGCAATAGAACAATCAGAAAACGGAAAAACTAGGTGCTCAGTAATTTATTTAAAACCATAACGCTGTGACCATTCTTTCTTCTTATGCTGGGATGTCAATATAAATAGAAAATAGTAAGAATTTTGTATTAGTACATCACATACACAGATAAAACTGCACTAATCATAACCATACAGCTGTATCATAACTATATGGCAAATTGAACACACCATGTAACAATTACAAAATTAAAAAATAAAGCTCTAAAACATGGCATAGTACCCCTGATACCCATCCTACTCATTCTCTCTCCCTCTCTGCCAGATGTAAAGGCTATCTGATTTCTGAAATCATAGATTCCTTTTGTCTTCTATTCAGTTCTATAAAAACAGACTCACACTCCACATATTCTACAAATTTAACTTTTCTTGCTCGACTTTTTTTTTTTAATTGCAGTGTAACTGCTTTACAATGTTGTGTTGGTTTCTGCAGTACATCGTGAGTCAGCTTTATGTGTGTGTGTGTGTGTATACATATATATATATATCTCCCTTCCTCTTGATCCTCCCTCCCACACAGTCCCTATTCCATCCCTCTCGGTCATCACAGAGCACCGAGCTGAGCTCCCTGTGCTAGGTAGCAGGTTCCCAGTAGCTAGCTATTTTACACAAGATAGTGTATACATGTCCATGCTACTCTCTCAGTTTGTCCCAGCCTCCTTCCCCCATGATTTACGTGAATAGAGCACAAGTTTGTTCTCTGTATCTGCATCTCTATTCCTGCCCTGCGGCAATGAATACTGGGGTACATGTGACTTTTTGAATTCTGGCTTTCTCAGGGTATATGCCCAGCAGTGGGATTTCTGGGTTATATGGTAGTTTTAGTCCTAGCTTGTTAACGAATCTCCACATTATTCTCCACATTGGCTGCATCAATTGACATTTCTTCCGACAGTGCAGTAGGGTTCCCTTTTTCCCATATCCTTTCCAGTATGTGTCTGTAGCTTTTGATGATGATCATTCTGACTGGTGTGAGGTGATACCTCATTGAAGTTTTGATGTGTATTTCTCTAATAACGTTGCTCTATTATTTCCCCCCCCAAATTCATCAATTTTATTGCCTATAGCAGTATTTAGTTCATCTTCCTTGCTGTATAGTATTCCCTTATCTAATTATATACCTCAACTTATTTAAATGTTTCAATGTTTCACTGTTGATTGACATTTGGGTTGTTTCTACTTTGAAACTCTGGACAATGCTGTTTTCAACATTTCTGTACATGTATTTGGGCACATGTGACATGTAGTTGTGCTGAGTATACACTTAAGGGTGGAACTACTGGTCACAGTGCATGCACAGGTCCAGTGTTATTGGTTATGGCTCAACAACTTTCTAAAATATTCAGGACAATCCCTGTACACACTGCAGTGCAGTGATGATTTCAGTTATTCTAAATTCACATCAAAACTTGGCTTTACCAGTTTTTTTTTTTTTTAAAACTTTAGTCATTTCAATGGGTATATACTGGCATTTGAGTGAGGTTTTTGTTTGTCTTCCCTTGATAATAATGAGGTTGAACACCTTTTGCTTACTGGTTTTTTTGTTTTTTTAATTTTGAGGCTCACTTTACAATAGGGTGAGGGCTCAGATCACAAGGATATCATTCAATTAAATTTGATGAGTGTTTATCAAGTTCTGAACATTTCCATTACCCTAGAAAGTTCCCTCATGCCCTTTTCACAGTCAATTCTTCCTCCCTGAAGCAATCACTGATTTGATTAATGGTACCATAGGTTAGTTTTCTCTACTGTAGAATGTCATATAAAGGAGATCATATAGTACATATGAATAGTTAAATAGGTAGTGATGAGTTATCCTACAAGCAGTTTATCAGAGCCAGGCCTAGGGTAGCCTGGGCAGCCTAGGGCAGCATCTGAAGCCTAGGGAAAATGGCAGAGGGACTCTGAGTTATAAGTGGGAAGTAAACACGTACGTTCATCTCCTTTCTTCTATACTCAAGTAGGAATTATAGATAAAATATTTAATAATATTTAAAAATAACCACATTAAAAGTAAGGGAAACATCGCTGTAAAACAGGGATGGAAGAGCTGATAATAATGCTTCTCTGCTGGTCCAGAGGTTAATAATTTGCCTTGCAACACAAGGGACACAGGTTCTATTCCTGGTTTGGGAAGACCCTACATGCTGCAGAACAACTAAGCCCGTTGCCACAACTGAACCAGCACTCTGGAGCCCGTGAGCCGCAACTACTGAGGCCCTTGCGCCCTAGAACAAAGGCTCCACAAGACAGCCCACCGCAATGAGAAGCCCGCGCACCACAACTAGAGAGTGGCCCATGCTCTCCACAACGAGAGAAAGCCCATGCGCAGCAATAAAGGCCCACCGCAGCCAATACATAAATAAATAAATAAATAAGTAATTCTTAAAAATAAAACGCACAGAGCAAAAGGCCAATTTTCAGCAGACTCTTAAAAGAACATCTGCCTTTCTAGACTCTTCCCCAGCTTTCACAGTGATTCAGGCTCAAGTTCCGACTATTCCTCTCCTGTTACAGCTCTTCACTCGTGCCGCTTCTGTCCATGCCTACTCTTAACCATGTCAGTTCAGGCTCTCCTGGTCTCTTGCTGGAGGCCCTGCAGCAGCCTGCTAATTAGTATCTCTGGATACAGGCTCACAGCAGCCCCATTCTCTAAGGCTGTGCTTCCCAAACCCTCTAACACAAATCAGGTGTTTTGTTTGCTTCTTTGTTTTTAAGATTTTCACTCTATTGTGACCAATACTTTTGTGAAATATTATACAAATGAGGGAAAAAATATATACTAAGTCTGAGCCCACATTTTAAAATATTGGATGAAAGTCATGAAATTCCTCTTGATTTGTACACTTATCTCATCACCATGTTCTGGTGACAATTGCCTGGCGCTGGCCTGTGGACTCCTTTTTGAGTAGTCCTGCTCTGGATGCCTTTATATGCAATGAAGATAATATCAAGAGTAAACATGATCACGCTATTCTGGGGGTAGAACATGTGAACGATTTCTTCCTCACTGTGTACTGAATGAGGCCCAAATTCTTTCGCATAGTTCTTCAGAATTTGAACCCTCTCCAACAGCCTCCTGCCCTGCCATGCTCCTACCTCTCTCTCAACTGAATTCCCCATATGGCCCATGCTCTTTCATGCCTCTGTGATTTGGGGTATACCAAATCGCACTCATCTCACACGCTAGTAAAGTCATGATCAAAATTCTCCAAGCCAGGCTTCAGCAATATGTGAACCGTGAACTTCCAGATGTTCAAGCAGGTTTTAGAAAAGGCAGAGGAACCAGAGATCAAATTGCCAACATCCGCTGGATCATGAAGAAAGCAAGAGAGTTCCAGAAAAACATCTATTTCTGCTTCATTGACTATGCCAAAGCCTTTGACTGTGTGAATCACAATAAACTGTGGAAAATTCTGAAAGAGATGGGAATTCAAACCACCTGACCTGCCTCTTGAGAAACCTGTATGCAGGTCAGGAAGCAACAGTTAGAACTGGACATGGAACAACAGACTGGTTCCAAATAGGAAAAGGAGTACGTCAAGGCTGTATATTGTCACCTTGCTTATTTAACTTATATGCAGAGTACATCATGAGGAACGCTGGGCTGGAAGAAGCTGGAATCAAGATTGATGGGAGAAATATCAATAACCTCAGATATGCAGATGACACCATCCTTATGGCAGAGAGTAAAGAGGAACTAAAAAGCCTCTTGATGAAAGTGAAAGAGGAGAGTGAAAAGATTGGCTTGAAGCTCAACATTCAGAAAACAAAGATCATGGCATCTGGTCCGATCACTTCATGGGAAATAGATGGGGAAGCAGTGGACACAGTGAGAGACTTTATTTTTTTGTGCTCCAAAATCACTGCAGATGCTGATTGCAGCCAGGAAATTAAAAGACGCTTACTCCTTGGAAGGAAAGTTATGACCAACCTAGATAGCATATTAAAAAGCAGAGACATTACTTTACCAACTAAGGTCCGTCTAGTCAAGGCTATGGTTTTTCCAGTGGTCATGTATGGATGTGAGAGTTGGACTGTGAAGAAAGCTGATCAGCGAAGAATTGATGCTTTTGAACTGTGGTGTTGGAGAAGACTCTTGAGAGTCCCTTGGACTGCAAGGAGATCCAACCAGTCCATTCTAAAGGAGATCAATCCTGGGTGTTCATTGGAAGGACTGATGCTAAAGCTGAAACTCCAATACTTTGGCCACCTCATACGATGAGTTGACTCACTGGAAAAGACTCTGATGCTGGGAGGGGTTGGGGGCGGGAGGAGACGGGGACGACAGAGAATAAGATAGCTGGATGGCATCACCGACTCGATGGACACAAGTTTGAATGAACTCCGGGAGTTGGTGATGGACAGGGAGGCCTGGCGTGCTGTGATTCATGGGGTCACAAAGAGTCGGACACGACTGAGCGACTGAACTGAACTGAACTGATTCTCAGAAGGGATGACCCTCAAGCTTTTCTTCTTTGTATCCCGCTAAACTTAGAGCTTCTTGCAGCTGGGGGCTATGTCTTTTTTATCATCACATTCCCAACACTTAGCAGAGGAGGGTGTACTCAGCAAATGCTTCATCAGTGGTTGCTGAATAACAGTTGTGAAAAAGAAGACTCACAAAGGTATTTTAACACAATTTTAACTGTGGAAACACAGGCAGTCAATTGCTCTAGTATGAGCCCAGGATAAAATTCCCATTCCTGTTATTGCATGTTGCCAAATGGAGTAGTTTTTCACAGGATGGAAGTGACCAAACAATGAAATTCAGGTTTTCAAGACTGAAAGACATGCTAACCTTGAGACTCCTTAATAGCCATTAAGGAGATACATTCTCCACTCATACTCTGTTTCAATATAAAGCCTCTATATTTTGATACTTCTCAACTCAAAAACAAAGTATGTCATACTTTAAGCCATGCAGATGCACCAATCCACCCAATCTGTCCACAGAGAAACAAAACAGCACTGCTGCTGTTCTTGTAGACCTTTCTACAACGGGAGGGAACCGGGTCAGCACTGCAAAAGTGAGGGGGAAAAGGACTGAGGGAAAGCAGACCATCTTAATGTACACATCTATGCCTTAAAAACAAAACAAAATAAACTCAAAGTCTTTCATGCAATGCCAACAACATGGATGTGACCTCTTGAAAAACTTAAGACATGGGCTCTAACAGACATTAAGCAGGAAAAAATAAGCTGATTTCAGGAACATAAAGGACACTGAAAGCCAAATTTTTTACTAAAGTATTACTGAAAATTGAAGTTCTAATTTGTCATTTGCAACTTTTCAAGGAAATAAAGCAAAAAAGCAAAACCAACTGCGGGGGGGAAAAATTCTCACAAGTTTCTCCCCAGAGTCAAGGGCAGTTCTGGTTATATGCACTTTTGGATTACAGATCTAACAAGCCACTTTTGGATTCTCTTCCACAGAGCATGGCTAAACGGAAACACTGGTCAGTCTCCTAACTTCTCCCTCGTGCCCCACACCAACTCCTATTCATGCCATCATCTCTGCTCTCCTCAGGGCTCCATTTCTCTTTTTGCAAGCTCAAGAGTGGCACCTGAAACTCTGCAGCCCCAGTGCTGGCACAGCAAATGAATGGTAAATTTTTGATGGGTGAGTAGCTGAACAAAAGGATGAATAAACGGAAACCCTTCTGTCAAACGGCAAAAATGTCCTGTGAGATATGACAGTTTAACACAACATAGAGGCCTGTGAGCACAACAAGGAGGAGCATCTCCCAGTGGATCTCGCTGCCTAACGCAGGGCAAACGAACAGCTCTCCCTCTCTCTGTACATAAGGTCGACGAGACAATTCTCTGATAGCCTGTGACAGAAAGGGAAAAACCACACTGGCTCAGTGATGAGTTCCCCAAATGTTAAAACCAAGGGGGAAAAACCCCTTCTTAAGCATATGGTGTTAAACACTCTATGCGAATGAAAAATGAAGATCACTTTCACACAATAATTCAATAGACTAAAGGATGCAGAGCCTTCCTCTTCCTCTCCATCCCCGCCACACCAGCTCCTTCTGTCAATCACGTGGTACTTCCTACACACTGCTCTCTTTATATTCCTGGACGCCACAATGAGGCTGGATGAAATACACAATTATATATTTGTTCCTATGCCACGACTGAGCGACTGAACTGAACTGAACTGAATGCTTCTCAGTGTCTAGAAAAAAGCAGATATACTAAAAATGAGGACGAGATGGTTGGATGGCATCACCAACTCAATGGACGTGAGTTTGAGCAAACTCCGAGAGACAGTGAAGGATGGGGAAGCCTGGCGTGCTGTGGTCCATGGGGTCACAAAGAGTCCAACACAACTGAGTGACTGAACAACAACAAATTCTCTCTATCCATCCTGTCCCCTTCTCAGCTTGTAACGTTCAAACAGCAATCTCTCAGTCCTTTAAGACCCAGATCAAATCATTCATAATGTTTTTCCAAATCCCCTCAACTAAAGTCAAAGGTATTCGTCTTTGTAATTCTCTCATGGCCCTTCTCACATTTGACGTTATCCCAGAGTTTTCTGTGTTCATGTACTACATGAAGCCTAAGCTCCCCTCCCTTTGCTTCTCAGTCGGGGTCAAATTCAGGATGCACATACTACAGACACCAAGCAAAGTCTGTTAACTGATTGAAAACATCTCAACTAGAAAAGTGAACTAGGTATTTTTCTTTTTTACTGACACACCTTTCCCAAACACTCTGCATTCAGATAGAAATTATGAAATCAGAACTTTCATAAAGAGCTTCACCATTTTGATTTGAGCAAGAAAAAAAAAAGCCTCTAAACTGGAAACCTGTGGTTTTGCTTGTGTATTCAATACCTGACCTAACACCTTAATAGCTCTGCCTTCCTTTGCTCCCTCCCATTGTGAGACTGACAACTGACTAATAGGCTTACAGGCTCCATTCTAATAACCCAGTTTAGCTAAAGGCCAGCAAAAAAATGACAGCTTCAATCTGAATTACATGGCCTAGGAATCCATTCAATTATTGACTAGAGTAACTGTTATTACCTCTCCCAATTAAAGGAGAGGCAGCTGTTAATCTTTGGTGGCCTGCAAAGGCTGGTGGCCTTTGTACTTGACTTCTCTATAGACAGTAATTATGTTCTTTGTGATCAGAGAGGAAGGCCTTCCTAGCCTTTTAGACAGAGGCAGCAGATGGGGAAAACTGTTTTCATGTTCATTAGCAGGATAGGCTAGATTTGTTTGGAGCATCTGGTGGTACCTTAAGACCTGTTTAGAGACAATGCAAGCAGGTTTTGGCAAGTCCACAAATTCAGAACTTAGCAGCCCAATTTATAGAAACAAAAAGATTCTGGGGTGAATTTTTTTATGGTTGGTTTCCCATATGGAAAAGTTTCCTAACACTTAAAGGACATCACCTCTACTCAACTACGATCTTCACTGGTTATTGTCAGCTTAAAAGAAGCAAGCATAGTGAACTGAGACTCCTTCTACTGTGTATGATTTTTCTCTCCTAAGCCTTCTAATGTTGGCTTCTTCATATTCCTATATCTACATAAAGGTTTGGCTCAGCTTTTCAGCTATAGACATTCACATCTGAAAGAATCAGTTTCTGGGATTAAGATTATCACAAGGAAGTTGTAAATTTGTGTGACTGTGGTGCCAAAAAGTGGTGTAAAATCATAATCCACAGTTTGACGGTCTGGGTAATAAGGTAAGTGGTGCTGAAAGAGGCTGGAAAAGCTTTCTCAAGATGAGACAAACCATTCCTTTGTGATGCTAATCGGAACATGGACCCTTTGCAAGGCTCTCCCTGAGGGAGCTGAACTGTGCCATGTTTGACCTGTTTGGACTAAGTGAGGCGAGGGCAGGGTGAGTAAGAGGGGGTGGTGCAGGAGATGAAGGATGAAAGCAGGACACAAGGCCTGAGCGCTCTCATTCCTTCTCTTTAAACCGCTGTGAGACAGACGACTGAAGATTAGTGTATAGAGTTTATGACTGCAATCCAACAAAACTCGCAATAAAGTTATTTTGATCTTCCCTCATCTTCACGCTCCACAAAGCTGCCAAGCGCAGGCACTGGGCCAGGCCCAGCACTCGTAGCCACAGCGAGAGACAGACCTAATACAGACCAGTGCAACGCTGTGAAGTAAGCGCTATGATGAGGGGATGTCCAAGAAGCTGTACGCACAGAGGATGAGGTCTTCAGGACACGACAGGGGTCGACGCGAACAGTTTTCTGAGTTATGCTATCAAACTAAAAGACAAAGGACTCAGTCAAGGACCTACATAAGAGGTTCCCTGTGCAACTCCTTTAATCTCCCACCTTTCCCAACTTCCAGGCTACCCAGTGCTTTATGGGAGAATTTGAAGAGTCCAACTACAGCAGTTCCTTGTTTTCCTTGTTCCTGCATCTAATCCATTCTAGATGCAGGAAGCAAAGTTGGGAAGCAAAAGAAACTCAGGACCATGAGACCAAGGAGAATCTGTTTGGGATAAGTGAGTGATACAGACAAGAGCTAGTAACAAGGACAAACTCCTTCAGTCCAGCAGCTCCAAGGAGCAGGACCTTGAGAGCTCAGAGGCTCTTGTTCACTGAGATGGCAGGGAAATGGAGACGAGTGTTCCCAGAGGGCTCTGTTCTCACTCCACGGTAACACTTGCACTTTCTGACTGATTTTTCTATTAAAATTTAATTGCAAAGTAGATCATAGTGATTATTTAATCTCAAGGTAGACTGTGAGCTCTTTGACAGTTGGGATGTTTATACAGGGTCTAGCAAAAAATAGGTTTTCAATAAATAGCTGCTGAGTATAAAAGTACAGCCTAGTTTCTGGGCTTCAACATCAGAAATTCTCTTTCGAGGAAAGCAAACCCATGAATCCACAATGACAGAGAAAAGGGCTTAGAAACATTCATGTGCCTGGGAAAGGCAAGGCAAGGATACAGGTAAGCTAGAAACTATGGTTGATAAGGCAAGGCCAGCCCTGGGGCCTGCCTGAAGAGGACAGGCCCAGAGAGGAAAAGCCAGCAATGTGAAGGGCAATGGCAAGGCCTTTGTTGACATCTTTGCTGATGTCCTGCCCTACCTGGCATTCATCCCCTCCCCCCAGTTCTCAAGGAAAGTAATGACCCAGGCCCTTGAAGTGCTAAAGAAGGGAGGGGGAGAGCAATTTTCTCAAAGTGCCAACGTGGAGGGCTGAAAGTGACAAATTCAAGGGCTTACCATGGGGCAGGCAGTAGGCTGCTATCTAAGCCCTCAAAACATCCCTGCCTAATGCAGTGATGACGAGGTCTGAATCATTATCCCATTAATGAAACAGAGAAATCAGTTACTTGCTTAAATTTTTACAGCTAGCAAGTGGTGGAGCCAGGGTTCAAGCCGAGGTTTATCTGACTTTCAAGGGCACAGTGTATCTACACCAAGAAAGTTGTGAGAAAATCTAGTGTGTGGCTATAGGAATATGCTGGACTTTCAGCACACTTAGCACTAAACATCCCAGTTCTGTAACATCTTGGACTTGATGCTATTTTAAAATTTCAAATAATATTTTATTTTGAAATAGTTTCAGATTAAAGAGTTACAAGGACAGTAGAGAGTCCCCATATACTTTAGCTGAGCCTTCCCTCATATTAATATCACGGCACACTTATCAAAACTTATAGTGTAAATTACACTATACTAGGAATTAAAACTACAACCTCATTTTGATTTCCACTAGTTTTTCTATTGATGCCCTTTTCCTGTTCCAGGATCAAATCTGGAAACCCACGTTGCATTGAGCTCCATGTTATTGTGAAGACATGGTGAAGTTACTTTTAGCATTAGAGAGGGAATCCTGAGCTCTTATATTAACATTCACTAGCAACTAAAAAAAATTTTTTTTAAATTCTTGAAATAATCCAGACTCGGAGAATGTAAAGGAATGCCAAGTTTGACTATCACAAGTAAATAAAAAAGGAAATGAGACCTAACTAGATTCTGAGGGACTGAAATACGAGTAGTACTTTTATCTGGTGACGAAGTTCTTGAGACTGTCAGGAAATGGGAAGAAATGTGCACACAGCAGGAGGGCAGCAGGCCCTAGGTAAGAAGGAAGGGAATGTGGGACCAGGGTTAGAAGAGACCCCAGGTGGCCCAGGATGGGCTCCCCCTGCAGCTCCAGTCCCAACCAGCCTTCAGTACTTTTTACGGCAGAGGGCTGGCTTTCAAAACCCTTTCCTTTCTGGTTATCAATGAAATCCAGCAAAGACTTCCAACTGGAGCATGATACTGCTTCAGAGTCTTCAAAGCATGCCTTCTCTACCTGTGCCCAGGATAGGATATTTATTGCAAGATTTTTTCCCCAATAAGTAGCAAGGTTAAAAACCTTGAGACAAAAATCAACAAAATTATGTAAAGCAATTATTCTTCAATTAAAAAAAAAACAAAAACACACAACCTTGCGATAGGACACTAAGAAAGTCAGGTACAGTTGATTTTAGAAATGATCCTGCTAGGAAGCACTGTGTCTGCTTAATTTAGTCCAAAGGAAATGAGGGGGGGAAATAGCTAGTGATCACAGGCAATTCATTTCCCAGATGGATTATCTGGAGTCTGCACTCTGGTTCAGCCCCTCCTGGTTCTCCAGCATCTCAAGTATAGAGGGAAAATAGAGGAGATAAAATCACTGCTAAATCTGTTACTAAAGAGACTATCCAATACAAAACATGGCAAGGAAGAAGGCAAAAATGAGCAGCTTTTCAGATTTTGGACTTCAAGATGACTGTATTAATTTATACTTTAGTTAGCTTTCCTGGTAGGTCAGCTGGTAAAGAATCTGCCTGCAATGCAGGAGACCCCAGTTCGATTCCTGGGTCAAGAAGACCTGCTGGAGAAGGGATAGGCTACCCACTCCAGTATTTGTGGACTTCCCTGGTGGCTCATGATATACTCTGCATATAAGTTAAATAAGCAGGGTGACAATATACAACCTTGACGTACTTCTTTTCCTATTTGGAACCAGTCTGTTGTTCCATGTACAGTTCTGACTGTTGCTTCCTGACTGGAGAAGACTCTTGAGAGTCCCTTGGACTGCAAGGAGATCCAACCAGTCCATTCTAAAGGAGATCAATCCTGGGTGTTCATTGGAAGGACTGATGCTAAAGCTGAAACTCCAATACTTTAGCCACCTCATGCGATGAGCTGACTCACTGGAAAAGAGTCTGATGCTGGGAAGGACTAGGGGCAGGAGGAGAAGGGGATGACAGAGAATGAGATGGCTGGATGGCATCACTGACTTGATGGACATGAGTTTGAGTGAACTCCGGGAGTTGGTGATGGTCAGGGAGACCTGGCGTGCTGTGATTCATGGGGTCGCAAAGAGTCAGACATGACTGAGTGACTGAACTGAACTGAACTGGTAGCTCAGCTGGTAAAGAATCTGCCTGCAATGTGGGAGACCTGGGTTTGATCCCTGGGTTGGGAAGATCCCCTGGAGAAGGGAATGGCTATCCACTCCAGTATTCTGGCCTGGAATTCCATGGACCAGTCCATGGGGTTGCAAAGAGTTGGACATAACTGAGCGACTTTCACTTTTTCTTTTCATACTTCAGTTAAATGAAATGAAAACTGCTTTACTACACAGAGCTTCTGTTCCCCATTAAGATGTTGCAAACAAGATGTTCTTATGTAGAGAACAATGTGAAAGACTTTTTCAGAGTATCTGGTCTTCTTGATTTTGCTAAGCAAGTATGATCATGTTTGCTGAAGGGTTAATGCTGCCCCACTGAACTGTTACATTAGAGATGCTCTAAGCTACCGCTTTTAGCAAGTGCGAGTAAGATAAGACCTTTCCTAAAGGTGAACTAAGATGTTTAAAAGTCTGCTTATTCAAGGCAAACAAAACTCAGAGGATTCATTAAGTCCGGAGAACACCAGAACATTACAGAATCTTATTTCTTTATAAAAAGGCATATATATATATATCTTTTTACAAGGAATACTCAATTTCATCTAAAGAGAAATTTGCTGATCAACTTATATTTACACAGCCTTAGTCTGAGGTGTGTTTTAGTTTTAAGTCAGCATGCAAGTCCATGTCCTCCCATTATGGAGAAGTAAAGTCATCAGTTAAAAAAGAAATGTAAAGATCCTAAAACGAGTCCATACTTCTGGAGACATTCACGTGTAAACATTAAAAGGCGTACAACCTAGCCTTTTCATCAGGGACAGGGAGAGGGCTTTGAGAAAGATGGGCAGAAATGATTTTTCAGATTGCGAGTTCCTAGTGGCACAAATAGTGTGTGTTTGCTTGTTTTTAAGGAACTAGGGCTTCTCTAGTGGCTCAGTTGGTAAAAAATCTGCTTACCATGCAGGAGACCGGGGTTCAATCCCTGGGTTGGGAAGATCCCCTGGAGAAGGAAATGGCCACCCATTCTAGCGCTCTTGCCTGGGGAATTCATGAACAGAGGAGTTGGGCAGGCTACAGTCCATAGGGTCACAAAGAGTTGGGACATGACTGTGTGACTAACTTTTAAACAACAGAGGTTATTCATTCAGAGTTTGCTATAACAGACAGTCAACCACTTACACTTGGCAGAGACTCAAAATCAGACAGAGGGATGGGAAAGCTTTATAAAGAAGAAAAGAGATGGCTTCAAGTATGTAGTGTTGGAGGCTGTTGGCATGGGGAAGCCAGAGGCAGGTTAACTACAAAGGGGCATCTAATTGGTGGCTTGAGGAGCACACTCATCTTTGTCTGGCTGGTCCTGAGCAAGAAGCAGGATCAAAAACCAGTGACACTGGCAGTCACTGATCAACTTCTGACCATTCTGGGTTGACTGCTTCAGAGGTTGTAGGTCACTGCTACAGATGGGCTGGCTATTGTCTATTTGTATATTCCGTTTCTCAGACAACTTGAACATTTATGTAGAAAATCCAGATGAGTGTTCCAAAAACCTCTAAAAAAATTATAAGCGAGTTTAACAAGGCCTCGATATAAGGTCACTGCAAAAAAATAATTCTATAGGCAAATCCATAGAGATAAAAGTAGGTTAGTGGTTGCCAGGGGCTGGGGGAGGGGAAAATGGGGTATGGGGGTGATGATGTTATGGAATTAGACAATGGTGATGACTGTACAAACTTGTTAATATACTAAAGCCCACTGAACTGTATACTTTAAAAGGGTGAATTTTATGGTATGTGAATTAGATGCAAGCCATGTCATATTTACCATTTAGAAACTACTAGCATGGCCTATGGATTAATGCTGCTGTGGTTTGAATCCCCGTTTCACTTATTAGGCATAACATCAGACAAGTTACTTATCCTCTCCATACCTCCGTGTTCTTACAAATGAGGCCACAAAATTCCCACCTTGAAAGGTTATTAAGAGAATTAAATAAATTGATCTGCATAAACGTTAGTAATTGTCATATCTTCTTTATATTATCCCTGCTTCTTAAGCTAATTACCTAATATAACATCATCAAACAAATATTAGTTCCTACCTGCTAAGGGCCTATGCTTTTTTCAGCCTTCACATTTCACTTCCAGTTCATTCAGTGCTAATACCCATAACATGTATGTGTGTGCTCAATTGTGTCTGACTCTTTGCAACCCTCTGTCCATGGGATTTCCCAGGCAAGAATACTGGAGTGAGTTGCCATATCCTTACTCCAAGGGATCTTCCCGACCCAGGGATCGAACAAGAGCCTCTTGAGTCTCCTGCATTGGTAGGCAAATTATTTACCACCGAGCCACTTGGGAAACCTCAGTATCCATAAGAGCAGACCCTTAAAGTTCTTGAGAGGACATATCCTAGAGTCTTTCTGGTATCTCAAAATTTCACTAACATATAATTTCTTTCATAAATATCTTTATTTTATCTGAGTCTACCTTCTCATTCCATTAGTCACAGCTTTAATATTATTTCCTCCAAAGAGCCTCAAGGCTATAGTCTTCTGACTATTTCCACAAACAACTCTGTATTTCCTTAATACGTCCTAAAAAACTCATCACACTCTTTTATTATAATTAACTGTTAACTGCCTATACGGGCCTGTATTTGTCTTTAATTACTGCCATTTTCCTTGTGCTTGGCACATGAAAAATTCACTAACATTTTAAAGCGTGTACACACACGCACCAGGCACTCTCCTAAGTGCTGCCTTGCAAGTAGTGTCTCATAGAATGAGGTTGATACAATTACCATCCCTGTTTACATGGGGAAACAGAAGCTCAGAGAAGACAAGCAACTTTAAGATTATATAACTAGTAAGGGCCGATCTAGACTCATATTCAGGTAGGTCTAATTTTAGAATCTGGAGCTTTAACCATCACACCATATTACTTCTCTACATACTGTGCACTGAAAAACAAAACTGTTTCACTGAATTAAACGTCTGTAAGGTGAGTGCAATGACACAGATTAGTGCCAGGAGGTTTCCCTAGACAAGAAGAGAGCATTACAGACATATAAACTATACACTTCCAGATAAGGAATGGCTCTATATTGTTCTTAAGAATAAGGTTACCGAAGCTTTGAACAAAATCCATTCCTCAAGAAGCTAAGAGTAAATGGTAAGAGGCAGAAAAGAATTATAGAAACTAAGAATTTGGGATTAAGAGGGAACTTGAAAATGTTCCCTTATTTAAGCGCCATTTTGGGTAGTCTGGCAAATGTTATGTGCTTTACAACTTTACTAGCTTTTTATGGTATATTTTACAATTTATTTTCTTGGGTCCATATATGAACAAGCTTGTTATATCAATTCGACAAACAATCTAACTGGTACCCAGAATATATAAGGAACTGTAGTTGGTGCTTTAGAAGACCAAATTGAAGGACAGCAAAGAATCAAACTTAACTAATAACTAATGTCTGTACTTTGGATTTGTGGTTAAGAAGTAAATGATGTAAACTATATATAGACTTTTTTAAGATAAAAATATTCTCCAGCTTCCTTCTATCCTCAGTTGAAATAAAACTGGGATATATGGATGAAAGCAAACACAAGTCATTGTTGCAATTCTTCAAGATAACACCAATTTTTTCCTCTGAATAGACTGACTTTGTGAGGTAATTCCCAGAACTCTTTTCTGGTATTACCAAATCTGCCAAATTGGCCACTTCTGTTAAGTAAGCTATTTGGCCCTGACAAGCATTTCTTGAATGTCCAGGCATCTTTGCATTAAGGCAAGGAATGGATGACAAGACAAGCCAACAAACCATTCAGTTTATTTGAACAAACATTTATTGCCTGCCAGCTGTCTGCATGTTTGCTAAATGGCAGAAATACAGAAGCCCAGAGGATCAGGACCTATCTTCAAGGACCTCACATTCTACTGAGAAAGACTCAAAAACAGATGAATGCGACCTAGGGTGGTGAGTTTTGTGTATGATGGAGGTACGGGGCTTCCCTGGTGGCTCAGTGGTAAAGGATCCACCTGCCAATGCAGGAGACACAGGTTCCATCCCTGGGTTGGGAAGATTCCCTGGTGAAGGAAATAGGAATCCATTCCAGTATTCTTGCCTGGGAAATTCCACGGACAGTGGAGCCTGGCAGGCTACAGTCAATGAGGTCGCAAAGAGCCAGACACAACTTAGTGACTAAACAGTATGATGGAGGTACAGGGTACACTGTGGGCTTACACAGTTAAGTACGTAACCTGTCTGGGTGAAGATGAGAATGACAGCGAGGCGATACCAGAGGTGAACCTCAAAAGAAGTCATCCAGGTAGAAGTATTTGATTACAGGGTGGGGGTGGTGGTGGTGGTGGTGGTGTGTGTGTGTGTCTGTGTGTGTCTGTGTGTGTGTGTCTGTGTATGTGTCTGTGTGTGTGTGTCTGTGTGTGTGTGTGTGTGTGTGTGTATGGTTGAGGGAGGCAAATGCACTGAATGGGAGACAGTAAGGCGTTCCAGGCGATGAGGTGTGTGGAAATTAGAGGGTATAAGGTCTACTCAAGGGATAATAAGCTGCTGAAAATGGTTAAGAGTGTGATGTGATGGGGAAATGTTGAGAGAGGATGTCAGAGGTGTAGGAAGAGAACAAACTTTTCAGAAAACCTTGTATTCAAAGACAGAGAATCTAAATCTTATTCTAAAACAACAGAGAGCTGCCAAAAGGTTTTAAAGCAGAGTGACAGACACACTCTCCACCCCCCACCCCCCACCCCCACTTTTGAAAGCACATGCTAGAACCTATATATCATGGATAGACTGGAGTGGGTTAAGATAAAAACAAAAAAAGTAGGGGAAATGATTCAGGAGTCAGCACTGTCAGTGACAATTCATATAGAGAGGTAAGAGGGCTGGCTAAAACCTATATTTACAAGTAAAAGCAACAATAGCCTTGGCTACTGATTGGAAGTGGGAGAAAGAAGAATCAATTTACCAGTCATCTTCTACATATGAAGCAGAAAGGACACAAACCGATCTAGCACAGGATCAGACTCTCCTCCATGAAAAAGCTTAGAGTCTACCAACTGAGCAAAGGAGGCATAAAAAGAATGCAACGATTTTCAAGGTAATGAATATGTGGCAGTCACAGGACACAGGGTTCACGCATGGCAGGAGAGGAAGAGGTCTCATGCCTCTTTTCATAATGCCAAGCGAAAAACACTTTTAAACACCATTTTAACTTTTAATACATAGTCCTGCTAAATGAAACAGTGGCTTCAATTGGGTATTTGTATAGAGGATTGAAAGCTGGACAGATTTTTTTTTTTAACTGCATTTATCATTAATCAGCCATCTTTGTTCAATAATATTAATTTCATACAAAAGAAAAAGGAGTAAAATATGAAGGAGGAGGGGAAGGAAGAAATGAAGATATACTGCTTTTTCTAGGAAAGGCAATTTTTCTTCCAATGGATATCATATATTGCTTGCTATGCCTCTGAACAAAAAAGCCTACTTTTCTTTTTCCTTAATTGGAACTTACAAGGATTCCTGTGGCATCATCATATAGGTGCCAATTTAGAACAGTTTGAACATAGAACAGTTCAAAGAAGAGATGAGAATGTAAGATTTTTGTATGATCTTATGTTCATGTTTTCTAAGCCCTAGTAAGTAAGTATGCCTATAATCTCAGAAAGCAGTATATATTTAACCTTTGTAAGCTACTGGATCCTCACAGACATGATTATGTCTTCTCAGAATGTGCATTATATTAAGTAAATCTGTTTCTGTCAAGTCATCTTTTCTCTAGTCTGCTGAGAAATATACTTATCATATTTCAGATGGCCTCTGAGTGGCACTGCCTAACAGTCAGTAGACTGCATCAGATATGCAGTTATGTCATCCTGCCTTTTTCTTCAAGAATAGTACAACTTGAGACGAAGAACTAGTGCTATTTAAAGTAAAATGGCAGGTCTGAACCGTTAAGTACATACATGGTCTGAATATATTTACATGAAAATACAAGTGTCACGTCAGGTATACTTACTTATATATTACAAGCTGTACTTTAAAAATTAATTTTTATACTCCTAATACTTAACACAGTGCCTAGCACTGAGTAGGTACTAAATAAATGTACATTCCTGTGTTGATACTAATAAAACACCCCCCCAATTTACAAAGGGATAAATCAAAAGACTGTGGTCTCTAAACAAATGAAATACCAAAATGCCCAGGCAGCACAAGAATCACATTCTATACAGATCGCCATGTCCAATAAACATTACACCAGAACTTAAATTTGCACTATACAGTACATACATACAATGTATTACATTATCATTTATCAGAAAGTTTACTTTTGAAAAGGCAGAGATCTCTGCCTCTGGCAGAGGTAGAGATCCAGCAATGCCAGGGGTTGCTATGGATTGACAGGTTCTAGGCAATTCTACATTCCTATCTTTTACTCCTCCAGCTCTGGGTGGCATTGAGGTAGACAGGAATAGCTTCCTCAAGTTATAAGTCTCTGGGTACCATCACCCTCTTCTTTTGCTCCTCCAATCTGTCCAATAATTTTTATGATGAAATCTTTGTTTTAAAGACATTTCTTTTTGAAATACCTAGAGTAGTCACTGTTTTCTTAACTGCAGAGTACTTTCTTGCTGCCCACTGTTGCTTGACATTTTCATTCATTTATTCAACAAACATTTAACAACAACCATTATGTTCTTACATTAGGTGCTAGGGACAGATAAAACAGACATGCCCATCCTTTAATGAAGTTTACAGTCTAGCATTCTAGTGGTATAATCAGCTTCTATTCAAAAATATGTAAGGATTATAAACTCAGTGAAAGTAAGATCATAATCTACTACTTAATTCTTACTGGTGAATGCTTTACTCAAAATTAAATTTATTGCTTTAAGGAAACCAAAATATAAAGGTAACTTTACCAATTGAAGTGATAAAGAGAAGTCAACCCTTCATAGATGTACTTTAGTAATCCATTCCTGTCCCTAATGTCACAATGAGGAGCAAGAATATATATGTGATACAACTTATGCAAAGTGTATACAAAGGATACAAGAAAGGTACACAAAGCATATACAAAGACATGAAAGAAGTAGCATAGGCTCATCATGGATTTACCTAAATCCTCATTTAAATTAGATAAGGAATTTATTAAATTTGTTTCTATGGCACTTGAGACATAGATAGTAGACAAGTCCAAAAAGTCCTCTATCAAATGGAGTCAGCAACCTAATGTGTCCCCAGACACTAGGCTACCAATTTGTTTATCAGTGATCTTGACTATAAGGCTGTTAATGTATTATTCATTAGTACATTATGCATTTTCTGTTTCTCTGCAGAGATTTTAATTCAGAAGTGCTCTGTGCTAGCAAGAACTTAGTGTAAATGACACAAATAAAAAGATAATTTCATGTGTTTCTGATGAGTGATTTCTATAACACTTCTATTAATCAAAACAGACTATTAATATACAACATAGCTTATCATCCACATCAGCTCTGTCCAGTTGCTCAGTTGTGTCTGACTCGTGTCTGACTCTTTGCAACCCCATGGACTGCAGCACACCAGGCTTCCCTGTCCTTTACCAACTCCTGGAGCTTACTCACACTCATGTCCAGCGAGTTGGTAATGCCATCCAACCATCTCATCCTCTGTCATCCCATTCTCCTCTTGCCTTCAATCTTTCCCAGCATCAGGGTCTTTTCCAATGAGTCAGTTCTTTGCATCAGGTGGCCAAAGTATTAGAGTTCCAGCTTCAGCATCAATGAATATTCAGGACTGATTTCCTTTAGGATGGACTGGTTGGATCGCCTTTCAGTCCAAGGGACTCTTAAAGAGTATTTTCCAACACCATAGTTCAAAAGCATCAATTCTAAAAAAAAGCACAGCCTTTATTATTATTGTTCAGCTCCTGGTCTTGTTTTTCTCCATCTTTGGCTGCAAAGAATGTAATCAATCTGGTTTCTGTATTGACCATCTGGTGATGTCCATGTGTAGAATATTCTCTTGCGTTGTTGGAAGAAGGTGTTTGCTATGACCAGTGCATTCTCTTGGCAAAACTCTGTTAGCCTTTGATCTGCTTCGGTTTGTATTCCAAGGCCAAATTTGTCTATTACTCCAGGTATCTCTTGACTTCCTACTTTTGCATTCAGTCCCCTATAATGAAAAGGACATCTATTTTGGGTGTTAGTTCTAGGTCTTGTAGGTCTTCATAGCACCGTTCAGCTTCGGCTTCTTCAGCATTACTGGTCGGGCACAGACTTGGATTACTATAATATTGAATGGCTTGCCTTGGAAAAGAACAGAGATCATTCTGCAGTGACCCCACAAGAGACTGACCCAGAGTTGCCCGTGAGTGTCCAGGAGTCTCCAGTGGAGGTGTGGGTCAGCCGTGGCCTGCTGCAGGGCTGGGGGCACTGAGTGCAGCAGCGCGTGCATGACACCTTTTGAAGGAGGTCCCCATGATCTTCATTACCTCCACCACAGTTTGGCCTCAGGTCAAATAACAGGGACGGAACACAGCCCTGCCCATCAACAGATAATTAAAGATTTTCTGAGCACGGCCCCGCCCATCAGAACAAGACCCAGTTCCCCTCTCAGTCAGTCTCTCCCATCAGGAAGCTTCCATAAGCCTTTTATCCTTCTCCATCAGAGAGCAGACAGAATGAAAACCATAATCACAAAAAACTAACCCATCTGATCACATGGACCACAGCCTTGTCTAACTCAATGAAACTATGAGCCATGCCGTGTAGGGCCACCCAAGACGGACGGGTCATGACAAAACGTGGTCCACTGGAGAAGGGAATGGCAAACCACTTCAGTACTCTTTTCATGAGACCCACATGAACAGTATAAAAAGGCAAAAAGATAGGACACTGAAAGATGAACTCCCCAGGTCAGTAGGTGGCCAATATGCTACTGGAGATCAGTGGAGAAA
The DNA here is from genome assembly GCF_049115385.1 of Moschus berezovskii. Taxonomy (NCBI): domain Eukaryota; kingdom Metazoa; phylum Chordata; class Mammalia; order Artiodactyla; family Moschidae; genus Moschus; species Moschus berezovskii. Next base: position 38,275,800 of record NC_142480.1, on the reverse strand, counting down.
TAATTCCAGAAAGAGTGAATAGATGGAGCCAAAGCAAAAACAACACCCAGTTGTGGATGTGACTGGTGATGGAAGTAAAGTCTGATACTGTAAAGAACAATATTGCATAGGAACCTGGAATGTTAGGTCCATGAATCAAGGCAAATTGGAAGTGGTCAAACAGGACATGGCAAGAATGAACATCGACATTGTAGGCATCAGCGCACTAAAATGTATTGGAATGGGTGAATTTAACTCAGATGACCATTATATCTACTACTGTGGGCAGGAATCCCTTAGAAGAAATGGAGTAGCCATCATAGTCAACAAGAGTCTGAAATGCAGTACTTGGATCATCCACACGGGGTTTCCTATTATGAAAAATTCAAGATGCTTTATGACTGACTTTAATTTTCTTGCAACTGTCTAAATCTATGATAAAGAACAACTTAGGCCAAGAAGTATGAATTGAATACACATAATCCAAACTATAAGAGATATATTCACCCAGTACAACTTATTCCAACTTCAATTTGGTGGAGAGATATCTATTTAATCACTATACACTGATTCACTGGTATTGAGTCAGTTAAATATGATTTTAACTCTGTCAGTAAAGCAACAGTTGCTCCTCAAGTAGTAAGTTTTATTACTTGAAAGGAAAGAATAAAATGATAATATTCAAATTACTAAATATGGAGTTCATTTAAACTAACAGCTTGCAGTAAGATGTGAAAACCTGGAATAGAGAAATAGGTGGTTGAAATACACATATAGGCAGTGTGAACCTTTGAGTTAAGGTTTGATATTAATAACCTTTGATATTAAGACAGGAAACTTCAAGTGAAAATGTTAACAAAATGCTAAGGAGGATGGGGGAGATGAGAGAGTGATGATTAAAGTTGCTTTTCAGGGTGATGAAAATGTTCTAAAGATTATACTCAACTCTGAGAATATATAAAAACAGTCAATTATATTGTTAAAAGGGTGAATTCCATCCAATGTGAATTGTATTTTAATAAAGCTATTTAAAATGATAACAAAATGGTCTAATTAAAAGCTATTTACTGAAATACTGGGTTTGAAATATTTACAGCAATTGCAGAATAGCCAGATTAGCTTAATTCTCATGCGGAACTGTCTTTACTAAGAGGAGCACATTGCTTTAAGTAAACATGATATATAAAATTCAAATTAGAACACTTGTAGAAGTATTTTCTGCTTTACAAAAGATTCAGACTGAGTTGACAGGATTGGGTAAAGTCTTAATTAATAGATCAAAAATATATATTTGCACAATAAATGAGGAAAACTTAGAATCAGACAAAAGTTTGATCCTAAGTTCTGGTATGGACAGACATGTTTCTCTCTCAATCTCTTTCTTTCTCTCTCTCACAGAAGCCAGAATTTCTGAGTTACTGGTTTTCAGGATGTTCACTGATTACCCTTTATGAGAATCTGATAGAACCAACTAATAATCAACAAAGAGATTAAGAATCTCCGTGCTTCAGAAAACATAAGCAACCATACACAACTGTATTTCATGGGAATTAAACTACAGTTCTGATCAAGGGCAGAAACAAAGGAGGGCGTCACAGGATGAGATGGCTGGATGGCATCACTGATGAAATGAACATGAACTTGGGCAAACTCTGGGAGATGGTGAGGGACAGGGAGGCCTGGCATGCTGTAGTCCGTGAGGTCAAAAAGAGTCGGAAACTTCTGGGCGACTGAACAACAACACAACAGACTACAGTTAATCATCTTATTCATTCATTCAATAAACATTTTGTGTCACTTAAGGCTGTGTTTCCTTATTAATCGAGGGGTATGCACCCAATGACAGTACTGAGGTGGGAAGTATACTATGTTAGGAAAACAAACCACTGGAATTCCACAGTTAATGCTATAACAGAAGTATAATCAGAGGGTTTTGAGAACACAGAAGAGAAATTGCTCCTTATTTTTTTAAAAGAAAGTACATGCTTTATACATGAAAAATAACATTTACAGCATGTTCTCATGTATTATGGAGAGGATGATATACTTGCCACTTTAGTGTCTTAGTAAAAAAAAAAAGCATGCATAAATCAACTATCAAAAATCCCAACTGTTGTGTGTGATCAGGGTAAAATAAATAACCTTTTCTACCTTAGCTACCTCCTACATGCCATCAATTCCTGACTGTCATAAGACTGAAATGACTGTCGCAACTTAAATAAGACTCTTAACAACTATGGTCTGAAGTGCCTTCAAAACATCAACATAATTAGCTTTACACAAACTTTTCTTATATTAATGGCCCAAATATTGAAATAGAAATTTTACTTACTTTACCAGCAAATTTGTAAAATTTTCAGTTTTTCAAGAAACCATGCAGTAACATACTCCTATAAAATGCTTTGTTGTTACAGTAAAAAAAAAAAACAAAAAACCACAAAATTCAGATACATAAAATGACTGCTCATGGAACATGTGTGTGCTGTGTGTATAGACTTCTCATCTACCTTGTAGAAGAGAGAGAGCCATGGTAGAGACCTTGAAAAGACTAGCGTGAGAGGAGATAAAAGAACAAGCAGCTGTCAATGCAAGTCAAGGCAAAAATTGATACTTGTCCTAAGAGAGGTGCAGACAAAGTGTTTTAGAGTTCAAAGAAGAGGGAGATCATTTCTCCTTGGAAAGATATTTTCACTTGGATTACTAGGCTTTTATGAATGGTTCCATTAGAAACAAGACCACCACATATCTAAGTGAATATTTTAAAATATTTTCACTTATTATTATTTACATCCAACAGCACAGTTATTTTTGCCGCCATATTATTTTTATGATACTCAGAAATAGGAAACGAGGACAGTTCCACATTCCACTGAGACATGCTCATTCTGTACTTTTGAGGATATTTAAGACAACTTTTAACAGTTTCTGGAGATTTTTTATCATTCATTCAGAGACTTACCAATACATGAGAGTGTGATCTCCAGAATGAAACAAGAACTGCAACCAAATTTTGAAAGGTATCAGGAATAACCATGAATGCTTCCACAAACCTTAGGTTTACATGAAGGGAAGATCTTCTGAGACCTGGACTATTCAAATAATCCATCAAAGACCCTTAATTTATGAAAAATTAAATATAATTACTGGTACATATTGATACTGACTAATTAATACAAGACTGCAAGATAGAGTTTATCTTTTTCATAAAGGTATATTTTCTATGCATACCTAAAATATAGGCATCCCTTAACAGATGCCTATTTTAATTAAATGCAATTAAAATAGTTCAGTTCAGTTGCTCAGTCGTGTCCAACTCTCCGCGACCCCATGAATCACAGCATGCCAGGCCTCCCTGTCCATCACCAACTCCCGGAGTTCACTCAAACTCATGTCCAATAGTTAAAAAAGCAAACTGATGCATTTTTACAATTTCTAGGCTCACCATTTTTATGTACCACAAGCCTTCTCTCTGAACTCACCTTCTTCTGCTGAACTATCTTTTAACTGTTCTTTTAGTGAAAGCCTACTGTACTACTTCTATTTATTTGCCTTTGAATGTTTGAAAATGTCTTCAATTTGCCTATATTCCTGAGTCATGTTTCACCGGGCATAAAATTCTTGGCTGATATTACACATCTTGAAGACACCATTCTGTTGACTTTTGGCATGTCTCATAGCTGACAAGAAGTTTCAGTCTAACTGTACTTTTCAGATAATCTATCTCTATTCTGGAAGTTTTGCCTATTTTCTTCCTCTCTTTGATCATCTAGGATCTCCCTATAATGTGAATCCATGCCTTTCTTCCATTCCTAAAAATTCTCAGGTGTTGAATGTCAAATATTAACTCCATTTTTATCACTATTTTTCTCCTTTCAGAACTCCAAATAGATGCTTTGGAAATCCCTCAGTCTACAATCATGATTTTTAATCATTCCTTCATCCCTTTTGTTTTTCTTCTGTGTTTGGGGTATGTTACTTATTACCACCTCCCAAGTTACTGATTAACTCTTTCCATGTCTAATTTCAGGTTATATTTTATTCTATTAAGTTATAGTCTTCAAGAGTTATATTCTTATTTCCTATATTTCTTTTAGTTCTTTTTCATATTGCCTACTATTTCACTTCTGCTTATTTTTTCATGCTTTCCTACTGATTTTAAAAGGGTACTTTCATTTACCTCCTTGAGCATACTAAATACATTTCTTTACAAATTTCTTTCAGAGAGGTTTGTAAAATTAGTTTCATCTGTCATAAACTCTCGTTCCATTAAAAAATCTGTTTCACAGCCATCTTTCCTAACATTTTATTTACTCATGTCTGTAATTTTGATTTGTAGGTACATTTTAAGCATAGGAGCTTTGTTTTCTTATGTCTAACCCTTTATGCTCCCGTACCTAGTTTCATAGTTCTTTCCCCTGGGCATACATGGTTCCATGGTCACTTAAATGGCAATTCAGAGGTTGGAACTCCAGTAACGATCCTGGTGATACTGCAGACTTGGTTACTGAGCAGGCAAGTGGCTTGGTTTTGAGGCTTGGTTCCTCCCAGTGGTCAGCAGCATTTTTTTCTTCAACCACCTTTCAGGAGTGGAAAAATCCCCAGCCCAAGCTTTGTCCTCAGGCTATGAACCTGACTTTGAATGGGGTGTTTACCCGCTTTCAGCCCACAGGAGCGCACCTTCTGGTCAGCAGGGTCTCTGGAATGAGAGTGCTATGGAATGGTGACTTCTGCCTTTTTTAATACTCTGGTTTCTATGCATTCCATTTCTGATCCACAGAAATCCCAATTTTGCTTTCAACCTGGTTACATCCTCTAGTTTTAAAATATCTTTTATTACTGTTATGTAGAGGTGCCAGTTGGAGAAGGCAATGGCAAGCCACTCCAGTGTTCTTGCCTGGAGAATCCCAGGGACGGCGGAGCCTGGTGGGCTGTAGTCTATGGGGTCGCACAGAGTCGGACACGACTGAAGTGACTTAGCAGCAGCAGAGGTGCCAGTATATAAACTTATTAAGCCAATATTTTCCAACTTTTCCCTTACTATCCTAAAAACCTGCCTTTCCTCTTGGCTTATATGATTCTTTAGTCTTCTGATTTTCTCCATCACCTTCTCTAACGTTTATCTTCATTGTCAAAGGTTTGTCTTCCTTTGCTTCAATCAGGGATTAGTAAAGTTTTTTCAAGACCAGATAGTAATATTTTAAGTTTTGCAGGTCAACAGGCAACAATAAGACTATAATATAAAATGTTGTTTAATTGCAAAGTTGTGTCCGATTCTTTTCCAACTCCTTGTACTGTAGCCCACCAGGATCCTCTGCCCATGGGATTTCCCAGGCAAAAATATTGGAATAGGTTGCCATTTCCTTCTCCAGGGGATCTTCCCCATGCAGGGATTGAACCTGTGTCTCCTGTTTAGACAGGCAGATTCTTTACCACTAAGCCACCAGGAAAGCCCATGTATAATGCAATCATAGAGAAGTGAAGTCGCTCAGTCGTGTCTGACTCTTTGCGACCCCATGGACTTTAGCCTACCACGCTCCTCCGTCTATGGGATTTTCCAGGCAAGAGTACTGGACTGGGTTGCCATTTCCTTCTCCAGAGGATCTTCCCAACCCAGGGGTTGAACCTGGGTCTCCCGCATTGTAGGCAGATGCTTTACTGTCTGAGCCACCAGGAAAATCCATAAAATGCAATCATAAATAAATGCAAAAAGCCTTCGCAGTTTGTGGGCCATTAAAAACTGGCAGTGGGCCAGCTTTGGTCCATGGGCATTAAAACTCTGCAGTAAATCTTATTTTTTCAGGTTTTTCTCCTCTCCTCTATCCTTTCATTACCTCACAGATGATCATCCATTTCTACTATTTCTTTCACTGTATCCAGGGCTGATGATACGAAATCTCTATCTTTAGCCTAGACGCCTTTTCTAAGCCCTTTGTGTTTACAGTTAACTTCACACTAGACTTCACCACATGAAAGTACCACAAGCACGTGCACATGTCCAAGGTGGAATCTGTTCTTGTTTGTCTCATAAACTTGATACCAAAAGGCAGAATCATCCACTTTATCTTAAGCTTCTCCTGTCCATACTCCTCATAGCCAATGTTGACTCTATCTCTTGAATACTTTCCAAATGCATTTATTTCTCATTCTTACAAGTCAGCCTACATTAATCTGCCACCCCCTCACTGAAAGATACATATCAGCTTTACTCATACATGGTAGTGATTAATAGCATGGACCCAGGCAGTAATTTATTTGTTTTCAACTCCTGGTTCACCACTTACTGACTGTGGGACCTTGGAAAAGTGCCTCAGTTTCCTCATTTGTAAAATGGGGATAATAAATAGGACTGCTGTGAGGATTGCATGTGTTACTATACTGGTTTTGTTGTTGTTCAGCTACTAAGTTGTGTGTGACTCTTTCACAACCCATGGATTGTAGCCTTCCAGGCTCCTCTGTCCATTGGATTTCCGAGGCAAGAATATTGGAGTAGGTTGCCATTTCCTTCTCCAGGGGATCTTTCTGACCCAGGGATAGAATCTGTGTCTCCTATAATGGTAGGTGGATTCTTTACCACTGAGCCACCAGGGAAGAACAGTATATGTGTACCTGGCATGAATAAGTATTATCAGTCTGCATTTATTTAATCATGTTGTCCAGAGATGTCTTCTTCTACGTTCCCAGTTTCTTTCGCTCTGAGTAAAGGAAGCCTTGAGCACACCATGGAGAGCTTGTGGCCCATCTACCAATCTTTAGTGAAGTCAATAAACTGGATGTCTGGATGGTGTCCATGTGCTTTACCTCAGCAGATTCCTTGTCTCTTTGGCATCAGGGCATAGTAGAGAAACACAGATAATCAAAAGCATCCCCTAGCAAGAATAAACGTCTTCTCTAAGATGGAGCAGACAGAACATAAGTTTTCTCCCACTTGCCAGCCCCATGGTACCCTTGGTTTCCTTATCCTCATTCCAACTCTTACTGACCCATCAGCTTTGGTCTAACTACTGTAAGAGGATGAAGAATGAAATGAGAAAGATTCTTTGGAAACCAGGATGCAGTCCACAAATATAAGCATTATTACTATTAATATGGGACTGGAGAGATGGCACATTCTGAGATTCCACTACCTTCCGACTATGCTTGCCGAAAACTTTCTAATTCATATTCTACATTTCTATAATTGTGCTATGAGGCGACCAGAGGAAAACTTACTTTTAAATTCTCTTTGAATGATGTAACGATTTTCTTGAAATCCTAGAATGCTTATCTTCTTGAGTCACATAATAACTTAAAACTCCCCTTGCCATGACTGTACAACCCTTTCAGCAGGGAAGCAGCGTCCACAGTATGGTTCCAGAGACATATCCTAACTGAGTTTTAATCAATCTAAAGAGTTCCACCCAAAACCAGTTTTGCTACTTTCAGATATCTGTAGGAGTCCAAGACTGGAGAGCTGGATGAACCTTCAATACTACTGTTTCACAGGCAAGGAATCTGAGGCTGAGAGGTTTTGTCATTCCCCAGCACAAGTATCCGGGAATGACACATCTGGAGCAAGAAGCTGAGGCTTGTCATTTCTGTGGCACTGCTTTCCCTCATCATGGAGATGATTACACTGGCAGTAAAATGACTACATGACTAATACTCAAGCTCCACTGAGATGATTTTTCCCATTACTTCTTTTCCTTTTTGTTTACCATATTTTTCTCTTTTAAATCTGCAGTCTAATGGTGACTTTCTATTCTTCGATTTATCTATTACTCATTTGTTTTTTCATTAAGTATCTGAGGGCCTATATGCCTCACTGTATTATTGAAAGCATCGAGGATAGCATCAATTAATCATAGGTTTTCAAAAGGAAATGCATCTTGAATGTGATCCTGAAGAAAACAATAGACCCAGATAAGCAGAGGAAATGAGGGCCTACTGCAGAAGCAAGGAAATGCACAAAGGAAAAGATGATGCAGTCTCAATACAGAAGATGCTGTTCTGTTTAACAAAGGATGAAGGCCTTCAAGAAGGGGGAAGGAAAGAACCAGTGAGGGGGGCCATGAATGCTAGCGTTCTAAAGCGGAAATATGATGTCCTAAATTAAATAATTCAACATTTATTGAGCACCTATGGTATGCCAAACACTCTATTTTTCTCTAGTGGCACACTGGTTAAATAAAATAACCCTTACTTTTTAGAAGCTTTCGGTTTTAGTAGGGGAGACAAACAAGAAAATAGGTAATCATATTATGAGGCAGAAATAACAAACTTTATTATGCAGCTATGAAAAAACTTGGTAAGGATTTTAAAGCTAAACAATGGACTGGGATAAGGTTCCTGAAAGTAGAGATTACTGAAATTAGTTTTGAAGAATGAGTAGGAGATGGCTTCAGGAAGTAGGTATTTCAGAGGAAGAAGCAGCATGCAATCAGTCGGGAATGAAACGTTAAGAATTCAGTATGTCAGTATTTATACAAATGTATATGATCTCTGGACATATCTTAAGACAATATTAAATTTATTTATATACCCCCATTCTTGTTCAATAAAAGACTGAGCGAATGCCTAAAACTGAGAAACAGGTTTTAATTGACTGTAATAGTTGACATGACCACAGTGCAAGCAAAGGGCCACTTCTCCTTTCTAAAACCTCCTCCTCTGTCTACTTGTCAGCACATTTTTCTGATGGAACTTGGAGATGACAGGAAAAAAATATCACCACAGGAAACGCATGTGACTTTCCACATTTCACTTTTGGAAGAGGGTCATTAACCAAAATAGTAATCTTAAAATTTCTAATACTGGAATGGCTTCTTCTCATCCTTTAGCCATCATCTGTAAAACACATTTTTTTTCTTTTTTGGAAAAAGACTATTTCAGACCAATATATGGCAAGTAGTATAAGAAATGCTGTGCTATTCATCTTCTTATGCTGCAGTTGGTCACTCCAGTGAGCAGGCTTGACAGTTTGCAGATGAAAATGTAAACACTGAGCTCAACTCAGTTATGTTGAGGCCAACCATTTCTGACAGTCTCTACAATGTGATAAACACCGTCTGTCTACAGTTCCTCTGTATTTGAAAGTTACGACAAACATTTTGTTGAAATGTAAACAACTGACTTCATGACTGGTGAAGCAGTGGCCTGCAAATTTATCTAAAATCAAGAAAACAAAGATCTTGTTTGACACTGGATAAACCATTAGTGGTCACCAAGGGAGCAGCTTTGGGAGGTCATAAGTGTTGTCATCAGTCTTGAAAAAATATGTACCGAAGGTATTGTCACAACTTACTTGAGGCAAGAATAAGTAATATGAGAGACAAAAGAACTACAAACCAGAAGAAGGGTAAACTTTTCTTTTACTCTAAAGTACAGTTTTAACCAGTAGAAAAAGCTTGAAACTGTCTCTTTAAAGGATAGTTTTTAGTTGGAGCTGAATTTTAAAATCGATTTAATTTCTGTTTTTTCAATAACTTTAAGTGGAAGAGTATGGAATAAAATTTATAACTAATTTTCTATAAAATTGAATGAATCTCACTCTTTCACTTCTTCAATCCTATGGGAGATAATTATTATGACTTCTCTGTACAGCCTTTCTGAAAAGTTATGCAAGTCCAGCCCAGTTCTCCAGAAAACTTCAAGCTATCTTCTAATTAAGATAGCACTGCAAACCAAATTCTACTATTTTATAATTATATACTATAAGGTTACAGTAAATAATATTTACAGTTATAAAATTAAAATATTGCCAACTGAATTTTTATGACAGCCTATTGCTGACAGCCTATTGCTGTTCAGTCACTCAGTTGGGTTGGCTCTTTATGACCCCATGGACTGCAGCATGCCAGGCTTCCCTGTCCTTCACCATCTCCTGGAACTTGCTCAAACTCATGCCCATTGAGTCAGTGATGCCATCTAACCATCTTGTCCTCTGTCCCCTTCTCCTGCCTTCAATCTTTCCCAACATTAGGGTCTTTTCCAATGAGTCAGTTCTTTGCATCAGATGGCCAAAGTATCGGAGCTTCAGCTTCAGCATCCATCCTTCCAATTAATATTCAGGACTGATTTCCTTTAGGATTGACTGGTTGGATCTCCTTGCCGTCCAAGGGACTCTCAAGAGTCTTCTCCAATACCACAATTCAAAAGCATCAATTCTTTGGTGCTCATATTTCTTTATGGTTCAACTTTCACATCCATACATGACTACTGGATAAACCACAGCTTTGACTAGACAGATCTTTGTTGGCAAAGTAATGAATCTGCTTTTTAATATGCTATCTAGACTTGTCACAGCTTTTCTTAAAAGGAGCGTCTTTTAATTTCATGGCTGCAGTCACCATCTGCAGTGATTCTGGAGCCCAAGAAAATAAAGTCTGTCACCATTTCCATTGTTTCACCATCTACTTGCCATGAGGTGATGGGACCGGGTGCCATGATCTTAGTTTTTTGAATGTTGAGTTTTAAGTCAGCTTTTCACTCTCCTCTTTCACTTTCATCAAGAGGCTCCTTAGTTCCTCTTTACCTTCTGCATTAAGGGTGGTGTTATCTGCATATCTGAGGTTATTGATATTTTTCCTGGCAAAGAAGGTTATATAAGGGTGTTGCAAAAGTAATTGAGGTTTTACATTGTTGAAATTTGCCATTTGATATTGGAATACATTCCTAAATAAATGTGGTTATACATCATTTTAACATGCATTTCTCACTTTGCTTTTTGCTAACGATTTATTACTTGCTGTTTATATTTACTTTAGACTAGGGAAATAATGTTAGACAAAAAGAAAGTTCAAGTAATTTTCTTATTTCAGTTAAAAATGGGTTGTAAATCAGTGAATACAACTTGCAATATCAACAATGCATTTGGCCCAGGAACTGCTAATGAATGTACGGTGCAGTGGTGGTTCAAGAAGTTTTGCAAAGGAGATGAGAGCCTTGAAGATAAGAAGCAATAATGGTCGGCCATTGGAAATTGAGAATGATCAATTGAGAGTAATAATCAAAGCTGAACCTCTTATAACTACATGAGAATTTGCTGAAGAACTCAATTTTGACCATTCTACAGTCGTTTAGCACTTGAAGCAAACTAAAAAGGTAAAAAACCTCAGTAAGTGGGTGCCTCATGAGCTGACTGAAAAAAACAAAAACCTCATCATTTCAAAGTGTCATCTTCTCTTATTCTGTGCAACGACAACAAACTGTTTCTCAATCGGATTGTCACGTGCAACAAAAAGTGGATCGTATATGACAACTGGCAATGACCAGCTCGGTGGCTGGACCAAGAAGAAGCTCCAAAGCACTTCCCAAGGCCAAACCAGAACCACAAAAAGAGCCATGGTCACTGTTTGGTGGTCTGCCGCTGATCTGATCCACTAGAGTTTTCTGAATCCTGTCAAAACCATTACATCTGAGTAGTGTGCTCAGCAAATAGATGAGATGCACCGAAAACTGCAATGCCTGCAGCTGGCATTGGTCAACAGAAAGGGCCCAATTCTTCTCCATGACAGTGCCCCATCAACCACACACTGCACAATCCACACTTCAAAAGTTGAAGGAATCGGGCTATGAAGTTTTGCCTCATCCACCATATTCACCTGACCTCTCACCAATCAAGAGCATCTTGAGCATACAACTTCTTCAAGCATCTTGACAACAACTTTTTGCAGGGAAAATGCTTCCACAATGAGCAGGAGGCAGAAAATGCTTTCCAAGAGTTCGTCGAATCTGGAAGCGTGGATTTTCACACTACAGGAATAAACAAACTTATTCCCCTTGGCAAATATGTAATAGTTCCTACTTTCATTAATAAAGATGTGTTTCAGCCTCGCTATAAAGATTTATATGAAATTCATGGTCTAAAGGGCTTCCCTTGTTGCTCAGCTGGTCAAGAATCCACCTACAATGCAGGACACCTGGGTTCAATCCCTGGGTTGGGAAGAAACCCTCGAGAAGGGAAAGGTTACCCACTCCAGTACTCTGGCCTGGAGAATTCCTGTGTAGTCCATGGGGTCACAAAGAGTCAGACACGACTGAGTGACTTTCACTTTCATGTTCATGGTCTGAAACTGCAATTACGTTTGTACCAACCTAACAGGTTCTAACATGTCTGAAGGATATATAATTAGCTTTTTTAAAAAGTTAGAATTTCAGTTCCATATCTAGTAAATTTATCCAAGATCCCTGGAGGAGGACATGGCAACCCACTCCAGTATTCTTGCCTAGAGAATCCCATGGACAGAGGAGCCTTGCTGGCTATAGTCCATAGACTCTCAAAGAGCTGGACATGATTAAAGTGACTTAGCACACAGGAACGCATTCTGGAATATAAGCCCAGGTCCACGATGGCATATGTACAGGGATGTACACTGAAGCACTATTTAAAAAAGCAAAATCTCCCCCAAAATCCAAACAAAAGTCTATCAATAGGGAAATGGTTAAATAAGTTAAGGGTACAATTTGGCCACCTCATGCGACGAGTTGACTCACTGGAAAAGACTCTGATGTTGGGAGGGATTGGGGGCAGGAGGAGAAGGGGACGACAGAGAATGAGATGGGTGGATGGCATCGCCGACTCTGTGGACATGAGTTTGAATGAACTCTGGGAGTTGGTGATGGACAGGGAGGCCTGGCGTGCTGTGATTTATGGGGTCGCAGAGAGTCAGACACGACTGAGTGACTGAACTGAACTGAACAACTATTCCATGGAATACCATTCAGTCTTTAAAAATAATTTCCAGGGTAAAGTAAAAGAGAAATTTCCTTTACATGAAATTCCCTTTTGGATGGTTTAATTTTTCTAAAGCCATGTGTTGCCATTTTCTTCAGTTGAAAAACAAGCCCAGCTAATTAAAATGGTGAGAATCAGGTAGATGATGTGCTCATGTGGAATAATATTGATAATATGCTACTATCTGAAAAGAAAGGAGTAACAATACATATAGCTTGATTTTTTAACTAGAAAAAAATGTGTATGCATGTATATGCATAAGAATATAAAGCAAAAATACGGAAGGATATTTTCCAAACTGTTAACACCTGTTAAATCTGAGAAGAGGGCCAAGGAGGGAAAGAGGAAGGAGTTTTCACTTATTCTGCTTCTATATTATTTTGTTTTTAACAATGAACATGTTATAAAGACTATTTTTCTTTCCAAAAGGCTTTGTGAACCTAAAGATCTCCAAAACAGATGATTAACCAACTAAATTATAGTACTCTCACATGATAGAAAACTCCGTGGTTCTTAAAAAGCATGTTCATAAGAAATAATAAAGAAATGTTTAAGTGTTACACTTTTTTTACAATACACATTACTTTAATAGAATAAAACTAAAATGTTTTACTTCAAAATTGTAATAAAATATACATATCTTTATTTGAAACATTGGTAGTTTGCTCCTAAAAGTCTTAAGTGGAAAAGAGCTGTTGTAATCAACCTTTTCCTTTCTGAGGACAATTCTGTATCCACCCATACCATTAGCAGAGGAAAATCAATGCAACCAACTCATACAGATCAGAGACTTGTATGGATTTTCTACTTCTCCTTTTCACCTGACATGATGGTATGTTTTTGTTCTCTTTAGGGAAATTCAATTAACAATATTGGCCTCCTCCTCAGTCAGTGATGGACACCACTGAGATTCTCTTCACCACCAAGACATGTAAGATGGGCTTACTGATTCCCTGACTTACAAGTTAACAGGAGAATTACTGCCCACTCCTATAAATGACTCTATATGCTTCTTGTCATAAACACAGTGACAGCTCCTGACATCAATCTTTCATGACCTTATTGATTAGGACACTTAGAAATAATGAGACTTCACTAGTGGCAGAGTAATGCTTGGAAAAAGAAAAAACTACTCAGAGAGGACTTGCCTATTAACACTGTGAAATTTATCTTCTCATTGCCCTTTTCTTATTACAGACCTTCACCTAGAAACATATATGATGAAAAGTTAATAATCAATTTTGTGGTTCATGCACTTTTTCTTCATACTTGTTGGTAACATATTTTAAATTAACAAAATAAATAGATAAAAACAATTTTTGATTACTGTCTTCCTATCCTATGAGATCGGGACATTCCTAAACAAGGGGAACACTGGGGTTCTTCTGAGAGCAATTACAGGATACAAGCTATTGACAGAAATTCTGAATATTCTAGAAGCGAGAAGCTCTAAAAGTGTTTAATTCATTTGAGTATTTTCTGCTTATATGACTTACATATACGTGTTTGAAGCAAAATGTCAGATAATTTTAGAGCTAGACAGAACCCTAGAGATCTAATTCAGTTCTACTTCTCATATTACAAAGAAATTGTCACCTAGGGAAGTGACTTGCCTAGGGTTATACCCAAACACAGATAGGATTAGAACCCAGAACTTATCTGATGAGACTTTTTATAATTTTTCATAAAGTGAGAGCAGCAGGAAAGCTTATCTGGTTAAAGAAAAAAGAATTTCTGCTTATTTTTCCCTCTATATTAACTTTTTGGGTATTTAGGACAGGGTTAGAAAACACAACCATGTTTTATTTAAAATATGGGCCTGTAGACAAGAATCATATCCTTTGCAGGGTACCTGGCATGTAAAAACAGGCATACCTCTGAACAACATTTCTATGGATAACATTCTCCTGGTACAATGTCTCTTGGTTTTTAAAATCCAAACTTTATAGAATGAACTCATCTTTAATTACACGTTTTTCAGTTGATATATACACAGAAAAGTTTATATATACTCCAAACACAGTACATTTTAAATACAGTGATATGCAAGTTGAATTACACTCCAAACAGAACTCATAAAATGCCAGAGCACATATACATATTTCAAAAAATTTACTGACTGAAAACAAAGAGAATATATAACATGCTATTGGATGTAAAACAAAATATTAACAATCATATTAATTGTTATGATGCTTTGGATATTTTACATCATGAGTGTCTATCATTTATATACACATTTTACTGTGTTTTATAGTTTAAGTATAGTTGAAGGAATTGGGAGTTTAAAATATGATTTTCCCCCCTCATTTAAAGTAATGGGAAACAGACTTGCAGTTACTATTCTCACACAAAATGGATTCATTTCAGGATGGCAAGAGGGAACTTTCAGCGTAGACACTGTGCTTGCAATTGCTGGGCATAGCACTGTACTTTGCACTGTGGACAGAAGGAACTAAACCACTGCTAGTTCCTGCCACTGTTGAAATCTGAGAACTGGAGGCATCTCCTGATACTCTTACTGGAATGAATTCCTGATAGTGCCTTTCTCTCTTACCACCTTAGACTCTGATGCGAGATCTGGCATGTGTGCTTCTAACTGGAAGAACTTAGATCACATGCCTGTGCCAAGCTGTCAGAGAGGCTGGAAAGATAATTTTCTAATTTCTATTCTGGGAAGGCTTGTATTCATAAGGTAGCCATGAAAACTAAGACCTCAGTCATGATTTTGAATTAAGTCACCAAGTCCACAAACAAACAGAGAAAAAACAGAGAATCTGAACTTCTTAAAAAAATAAAACTTTATGCTTCAAAGGACACCAATAACAAAGTGAAAAGGCAACGTAAAGAATGGGAGAAATTATAATACTTGTAAGTCCTACTACTGATCAGGGATTTAGATCCAGAATATATAAAGGACACTTACAATTCAACAATAATAAATAACCCAGCTTAAAAACGGACAAAGGATTTCAACAGACATTTCTTCAGAGAATATATATATGAACAGCCAATACATACACACACATTTGACACTACTACTTATCAGAGAAATGCAAATTAAAATCACAAAATTTCACTCCACACTCCCTAGGATATCTACATTTGTCTGTGTATCTATCTACTGATAGAAATTAACAAGGATGTGGAGAAGCTGGAATCTTCGTAAGTTGCTAGTGGGACTGTAAAGTGGTACAGACAATTTGGAAAAGTTTGCCAGTTTCTCAGAGTTAAATCTAGAATATAGTATACAACTACGCAATGGTGTTGGAGAAGACTCTTGAGAGCCCCTTGGACTGCAAGGAGATCCAACCAGTCCATTCTAAAGGAGATCAATCCTGGGTGTTCACTGGAAGGACTAATGCTAAAGCTGAAGCTCCAATACTTTGGCTACCTCATGCGAAGAGTTGACTCACTGGAAAAGACTCTGATGCTCGGAGGGATTGGGGGCAGGAGGAGAAGGGGATGACAGAGAATGAGATGGCTGGATGGCATCACCGACTTGATGGACATGAGTTTGAGTGAACTCCAGGAGTTGGTGATGGACAGGGAGGCCTGGTGTGCTGTGATTCATGGGGTCGCAGAGTCAGACATGACTGAGTGACTGAACTGAACTGAACTGAAGCAATTCTACTCCTACATACAAACACCCCTAAAAATGAAATCATATGGCCACACAAAAACTTACTCATGAATATTTATAGCAACATTATTTATAATAGCCTCCAAGTAAAAACAACTCAAATGTTTACCAACAAAATTAAATGTGGTATATCTACAGAATGCAGTATTATCTGGTAACAAAAAAGGACAGAATATTAATACATGCTACAATATGGATGGGCCTTGACAATATTAAGTATAAGAAGCCAGTCACAAAGGTTGACAAACTGTATGATTCCATTTATGTGAAATTTCCAAAATTGGCAAATTTATATAGACAGAAAGTAGATAGTGGTTGCCTGGAATGGAAGGGGTAGGGGGAAAGGGGGAGTGACTGCTAATGGGTACAAGGTTTCTTTTAAGGGTAACGGAAAAGATCTAAAACCGTTTGTGGTGATAGTTACACAACTCTGCAAATACATCAAAAAGCATTGAATCGGGGACTCCCCTGATAGTCCAATGGTTAAGAATCAGACTGCCAATGCAGGGAACATGGGTTCAATCCTTGGTCCAGGAACTAAAATCCTACATTCCACAGGGCAACTAAGCTCATGGACCATAATTATTGAGCCTGTGCTCTAGAGCCCTTAAGTAACAACAACTGAAGGCTGAGTGCCCTAATGCCCATGCTCCATGAAAAGAGAAGCCACTGCAGTGAGAAGCCTACACACCCCAAGGAAGAGTAGCCCCCACTCTTTGCAACCAGAGAAAACCCACACACAGCAACCAAGATGCAGCGCAGCCCAAAATAAATAAATAAATTTTTTAAAAATTTAAAAGTAAATGCTTCATTTAATGATACATATAGAAAAGTGCATAAATTACAAGTATAAAGCGTGACGACTCCACAAAGTGAATGTACTCTTTGCCTCCGTTCATTATAATGGCCCGAAATTAAGTGACGATTTAAAAGACTTCGTGCTGGTTACCATCAAGTCCTCAGTATCCAAAATGCTTAGTACACAGCTGAAAGCTCATTAATGTTTCTTAAATAAATAATCAGTGAACGGCTCCATAGTATTCTATTACACAACAGAGCGGAAACTGTTCATTCTACTATTGCCATTCCCCTGTTGATGACATGTAGGTTATTTTCAGGCTTTTGCTATTGAAATGAGGATGCAACACACGTCCCTGTATAGATCTCACTGCACCCAGGTACAGGAGTTTCTCCAAAGTATGAAACTACAAATAGAATCCTGGGGGGTCAAACGGGCCATGCAAAGTTTCTCCTTTACCAGATCTCGCCAAACTGCTCTGCAAAGTAGTGTATCAATTAATACTCTACCAGTAGTATGAGGGATTCCTTTCACCATATGCTTTCAAACACATGGTATTTTCTGTTTTCAGTTTTTATCAGACTGGGAGTAAAATGGTAACTTGTTTAAATTTACAGAAACCTGATTATTAATGACTTTGAGCATCTTTCCAAATATTTAATGACCATCTGGATTTCTTTCATTTTTAATGACTCACTCAGTTTCCTAATGGGTTGACCTTTCCCTACTGATGTGTAGGAAAACTAATACGTTCTTCTAGTCCGACTTCTGGTTATATGTGTTGCAAATATCTTTTCAGTCATACCATATAACTTTGTTTATCAAAGCTATTATTTCAAGAATTTTGTTTTTCACATCAATGTGGTCAATTACATTACTTAATTATACACACTTTTGAGATACTAAATTATTTTTGAACTAATCCCATGGAGATATATTTTTTCTAAATTAAAAAAAGTTCTGCTTTTGTACATATAGGACTTTAACTTATCCTAGAATTAATTTTCACACAATTTTCAAATTTGTGAGACAGTGGTCTTATCCCATCACTTAATTCACTTACACATATATCCACTCATTGATTAATATGGAAAAATAATTGTTCCAGTCCCATTTACTGAAGGGTCCATTCTATCTCTACTACTGAATATGCAATTTATGTCAAAATACCAAGATTCCCTCTGTATACGTATGTACATGTGTACATCTATGTGTTATACACACATATACACTCCTATGTATGTAAAATAGTTTCTGGGCTAATACTTTCTACTATGTAGTTGTACCAACATCACACATATACTATACCTTATAAAAAGATGCATTAGAAAAGACCCTGATGCTAGGAAAGACAGAAGGCAGGAGGAGAAGGGGATGACAGAGGATGAGATGGTTGGATGGTATGACTGACTCAACGGGCATGAGTTTGAGCAAGCTCCAGGAGATGGTGAAGGACAGGAAAGCCTGGCGTGCTGCGGTCCATGGGGTCTCAAAGAGTGGGACATGACTGAGCGACTGAACAATAACAACAATAAAAACCCTCATTTAATTCTTTGCTTTTTTTCCCCTCAGTGACTGTCTTTTCAAAAGTTGTCAGTTTTATTTAAGACCTAATCTCTTCGTAACTTTTAAATATATAATACAGTATAGTTAACTTCAGCCACCACACTGTACATTAGACCCCAGAACTTATTCCTCTTATAACTTGAAGTTTATACTCTTCGACCAACAGGTTCCCATTTACCTTAACCCCCAGGCCCTGGCAAACACCATTCTACTCTCTGGTTGTACAACTTTGATTTTTAGATTCCACATACACGAGACCACACAGTATTTGTTATTCTCTCTCTGACTTATTTCACACAGAACGTCCTCTATACATGCTGTTACAAATGTGAGGGTTTCCTTTTATCCTGTGTTGAATAACATTCACTGCATATTTCCACACCACATTTTCTTTATCCACTAATCTGCTGATGGATGTTTAGGTTGTTTCCATGACTCTGTGGATCACAACAAACTGTGGGAAATTCTTCAAGAAATGGAAATACCAGACCACCTTATTTGTCTCCTGAGAAACCTGTGTGCAAGTCAAGCAGCAACAGTTAGAACTGGACATGGAACAACAGACTGGTTCAGAACTAGGAAAGGGGTATGTCAAGGCTGTATATTGCTACCCTATTTAACTTTTGTGCAAGATGCTGCACTGGATGAATCACAAGCTGGAATCAAGACTGCTGGGAGAAATATTAACAACCTCAGATATACAGATGATACCAGAAAGTGGAGAAATGGCAGAAAGTGAAGAGGAACTAAAGAGCCTCTTGATGAGGGTGAAAGAGGAGGATGAAAACGCTGGTTTAAAACTCAACATTCAATAAACTAAGATCATGGCATCTGGTTCCATCACTTCATGGCAAACAGATGGGGAAAAAAGTGAAAACAGTGACAAATTTTATTTTCTTGGGCTTCAAAATTACTGCAGAAGGTGACAGCAGTCATTAAATAAAAAGACGCTTTCTCCTTGGAAGGAAAGTTATCACAAACCTAGACAGCATATTAAAAAACAAAGACATCACTTTGCTGACAAAGGTCTTTATAGTCAAAGCTATGGTTTTTCCAGCAATCATGTATGGATGTTTGAGAGTTGTACCACAAAGAAAACAGCACCAAGAATTGATGCCTTCAAATTGTGGTGGTGGAGAAGACTCTTGGGAGTCCCTTGGACAGCAAGGAGATCCAACCAGTCCATCCTAAAGGAGATCAATCCTGAATATTCATTGGAAGGACTGATGCTAAAGCTGAAGCTCCAAAACTCTGCCCACCTGATGAGAAGAGCCAACACACTGGAAAAGACGGTGATGCTGGGAAAGACTGAAGGCAAAAGGAGAAGAGGGTGGCAGAGGATGAGATAGCATCACCAATTCAATGACATAATTCTGGAGCAAATTCCGGGAGATTGTGAAGGAAAGGGAAGCCTGGCATATTGCAGTTCATGGGGTCGCAAAGAGTCGGACATGACTCAGCAATTGAACAACAGCAAGTGTCTTAGCTATTGTGGATCAAACTGCAATATACACAGGAGTGCAGGTATCTCTTTATGAGACTGGCTTCAGTTCCTTTGACTGTATACTCACAAGTGGGATTGCTAGATCATATGGTAGCTTTATTTTTAATTTTGTGAGGAATCTCCGTACTGCTTTCCATAATACCTATACCAATCTATACCAATTCATATTATTATCAATAGTGTATAAGGTTCTATTTTCCGCATCCTTGCCAACCTTTGGTAATTGCTATCCTTTTGATAACAGCTGTTTTAACAGACTGAGGTGGTATCTCATTGTGAATCTGATTATATTTTCCTGATGCTGATGTATCTTTTCAAGAACCTGTTGGCCTTTTTCATGTGCTCTTAAAAATATCAATTTTAGGTACATTTGCCTATTTTAAAATCAGATTATTATTATTATTGTTTGCTATTGAGTGGCAGGAGTTTCTTATATTTTTTGGATATTAACCCCTAATTAGATATATGGTTTGCAAATATTTTCTACCATTCCATAAGCTGACTTTTAATTTTGTTGCTTGTTTCTTTTGCTACGTAGGAGCCTTTAAGTTGGATATAGTCTGACTTGTTTACTTTTGCTTTTGTTGCTTGTAATTTTGGTCATATCCAAAAAAATCATGACCAAGACCAATGTCAAGGATCTTTTCCTTGTTGTTTTCTTCTGGAAGTTTTACATCTTCAGGCCATACATTTAAGTCTTCATTCCACTTTGAGTTAATTCTTTTGAATGTGATTATCCAACTTCTCCAATACTGCTTTTTGAAGAGACTATCTTTATTCCTGTTGACTATTCTTGGCCTCCTTGTCAAATATTAGTTGACTCTATATGTATTATTTTCAGGCTTTCAATTTTATTCCACTTGTTTCTGTGTTTGTTTTCATGCCAGCACTAAACTATTTTTGATTACTATAGCTTTACACAGGGATTGCATTGAATCTATAGATGGTTTTGATTAGTATGGAATTTTTTTTTTTTTTTTGGCTGCACTGGGTCTTCATTGTGGCACACGAGCTCTTCATTGCATCACGTGGAATTTTCTCTATTTGTGGTGAGTGGGCTTCTTGTTATGGTGGTTTCTCCTATTGTGGAGCATGGGCTCTAGGGTGCCTGGGCTTCAGTAGTTATGGCGCACAAGCTCAGCTGCCCTGAGGCATGTGAGATCTTAGTTCCTGGACCAGGGATCAAACCTGTGTCCCCTACATTGGCAGGTGGAATCTTAACCACTGGACCAGCAAGGAAGTACCATACGGACATTTTTCACAATATTAATTTTCTAATCCATGAATGTAAGATTTTTCCCCCCATTTATTTGTGCCTTCTTCAATTTCTTTCATCAGTTTCTTATATTTTTAGTATACAGATCTTTTCACTTTCTTGGTTAAATTTACTCCTAAGTCTTTTATTGTTTTTCATGCTATTGTAAATAGGATTCCTTTATTTCTTTTTCAAATACTTCCTTGTTAGTGTACAAAAACTACAGATCTTTGCATATTCATCTTGTATTCTCCAACTTTAGTGATTTTGTTTATTAGTTCTAACAGTTTTTTTTGGAGTCTTGGGACTTTCAATATATGAGATTGTATCTTCTGCCAACAGAGACAATTTTACTTCCTCCTTTATGATCTGAAATCATTTTTATCTTTTTCTTGCCTAATTTATTTGGTTATGACTTTCAGCACTATGTTGGAAAAAAGTGGTGAGAGTAAGCAATCTTGTCTTATTCCTTATCTTAGAGGGAAAGCTTTCAATCTTGCAGCCAACATCTACTGTCTTTTTCTTTTTTTAAATCCATTCAGCCACCCTATGCTTTCTGATTGATAATCTGTTTACATTTAAAGTAATTCTTGATGGGTAAGGACTTGCTAAGTCATTTTACTGTATTCTGGCTACTTTGTAGTTCCCTTATCTTTGCTTTCTCTTTTAGTATGTACCATTTTGGGGATTTTGCATCTTGGTTACCATGAAATTTATTTAAAACAACTTATAATAGTCTCTTCTGATACTTCTGTCCTTTAAGTTTTATACAAGACTTAACTGATTAACATTCATTACATTATTAGTTTTATATTTTCATGTCACTAATTAGCATTCTTTCATTTCAGCTTTAAAAAACTCCTTGCAGCACTTCTTATAAGGCAGGGATAATGTGATGAACTCCCTCAGGTTTTATTTGGGAAAGTCTTTATCTTACCTTCATTTCTGAAGGACAGCTTTGCTGGGTATAGTATTCTTGTTTGGCAGTAATGCACTGATGGCCTCATTGCTGCGCGGGGGATGGGGTGGGGGAGCAATCTTTTGTATGTGAAGATCTTTTTTTCCCCTTCAGCTGCTTTAAAATTTTTCTTTGTCTTTGACTTTAAACAGTTGTAGTATATTTGGGGCACCTGTGAGTTACATGAATTTGGATACACAAAACTCTTTCCAAATTCCTGTAACTGTGAAGTTCTCAGGCATTATTTCTTTAAATAAACTTTCTCAAGAGACCCTTTCTTCTCCTACTTGTACTTTAATAAAGAAGACTGTTTTTCTTACTGGTAGACCAGGGTTCTTGTTAGGTTTCCTTCACTCCTTTTCATTCTTTCTCAGGTTAAATTTTAGGTCTCCATCTCTTTGGAGTCAGTTGCTGGAAAATTGTGTTCATTTGGTTGTATCATATTTCCTTCATGTCTTGCATTGCTGTATTATCATTTAAAGAAGCCATCACAGTAAAGAAGTCTGGCTTCAGGGGAAAAATTAACTTGGTCAGTTTTATTAGTGATTCTAAGGTTTCTCAGAACTTTTCTATGAATACACTTGCTCCACACTTTTGGTTATTTTTGTGAGGGAACTGTTAAAGATTATATGCCTTCTCTTGATTCTGCAAAGCCAGTCCATGTGCTGACAGCCTCCCTTTTGCTTTCCCTTGCTGTTCAATCACTCAGTTGTGTCTGACCCTTTGTGACCCCATGGACTGCAGCATGCCAGGCTCCCTGTCCTTCACCAACTCCTGGAGCTTGCTCAAACTCAAGTCCATTGAGTCAGTGATGCCATTCAACCATCTTGTCCTCTGTCATCCTCTTCTCCTCCTGCCTTCAATCTTTCCCAGCATCAGGGTCCTTTCTAATGAGTTGGCTCTTTGCATCAGGTGGCCAAAGTACTGGAGCTTCAGCTTCATCATCAGTCCTTCCAGTGCTTTCCTTAGGGTGGTGCTGAATGTTCACATTTGGGTGATTTCTCTCAGTTCCTCAGAGTTGAGTCAGCTTTCTGTGATGCTCTTTAGCTATCTGTAGAGGTTTCTCTCGCTGTCAGGGGTATGCACTGGAAGCTGGCCAGGGGATATGGGGGTGTGTAAATAAGATAGTGGAGTACTCAGGCATGTTCAGATATGTTAGCAACATATTTTAGCAGATATCAACCAATCAAAAGAAAGAAATTACTTCAAACAATCCACATGGCTATACTGGTGGACATCAGGTAGTTATCAGCACTGTTTTTTCTTGTTATACTGAGTTGGCCATGACCTCCAGGACAGTGAATCAATGTTTCATTATTAGATATGATGTTCTTTGGCAGTTTTTTGGTAACCACCCTAAACTAGGCTCTTAAATTAAATCTTTAAAATTGTTAACAGCTAGGAATAAGTGTTGAATTTTAATTTATGCCTTTTCTATTAATAGTTTTTCTCCTTTAATATTTAAGTTCAGTTCAGTTCAGTTCAGTCACACAGTCATGTCCGATTCTTTGTGACCCCATGAATCACAGCACGCCAGGCCTCCCTGTCCATCACCAACTCCCGGAGTTCACTCAAACTGATGTCCATCGAGTCGGTGATGCCATCCAGCCATCTCATTCTCTGTCGTCCCAGTCTCCTCCCAGCCCCTTTAATATTTAAAATGGTTTATATTAATTTAGATGCTATATTTTAATTCTTGTAATAAATAACAGTTGATTATGTTGCTACTAAATTTTAATTCTCACAAAAGAGATATGTAATCCTACTCATAGTTTTCAAAGGAAGAAAATGAAGTTTCCTACAAAGGTTAATAATCTGGCTAAGCTCACAGAGCTACTATTTACATGGCTGATTTTTTATTTGAATTCAGCTCATAACTACAAAGCCTGTGGTCTTAATAGCTGCATTATATTGTATCAACATCTACTGAATGCCTAATTATTGCTATGAATTTAATATACATTATTTCATTTAACAGCCACACAATCCTTTGGGACATGTCAACATCATACATTTTACTGATAAGGAAGACTGAAGCCCAGACAGATTAATTAATTTGTTCAGGTAAATAGGCAGCAGATTCTGGGTCCATGCTTTCAACACTGCTCTCATCTGCTTCCTTAGTATCTGCCCACAGATGATGCAATTTTCACCAACATCACATGTAACTTTCAACAATCCTTTATTTCTCCACAGTTCCTAAGGATGGGATAGAGGACAACCTGGATGATTTAATTTATTACAAGGTAGAGTTTCTCCAAATGTTCATTTAAGAATTTCTAAGGTCTATCTAGTCAAGGCTATGGTTTTTCCCGTGGTCATGTACGGATGTGACAGTTGGACTGTGAAGAAAGCTGAGCGCCGAAGAACTGATGCTTTTGAACTGTGGTGCTGGAGAAGACCCTTGAAAGTCCCTTGGACTGCAAGGAGATCCAACCAGTCCATTCTAAAGGAGACCAGTCCTGGGTGTTCATTGGAAGCACTGATGCTGAGGCTGAAACTCCAATACTTTGGCCACCTCATGCGACGAGTTGACTCACTGAAAAAAGACTCTGATGCTGGGAGGGATTGGGGGCAGGAGAAGAAGGGGACGACAGAGGATGAGATGGCTGGATGGCATCACCGACTCGATGGACATGAGTTTGGGTAAACTCCAGGAGTTGGTGATGGACAGGGAGGCCTGGTGTGCTGCGATTCATAGGGTTGCAAAGAGTCAGACACGACTGAGTGACTGAACTGAACTGAACTGAATGTCAGAAAAATAGTGAGTTTTCAGGGACAAGCAGGGGAGGAGGAAAGTACCAGCAAGAAACATCTTCATGAGAATTTTATCTCAAAAATTTAAAAATTTTGCATTCTTTTCCATGATCTCATCTATGCTTATTTTAACTAGAAAGCAATGTTTTATATTACATACTATTGAGGAGGAAAATAGTTTTTTCTTGTCTTACTTACATACAAGGTATTTGCCATGGAGTTTATTAAAGTAAAAAAAAAAAAAGCTGAACTGAAGACAGCTAGTATCAAGGTCCTTATATGGGCGATTTCTCGTTTTTTAGTGTCACTGTTTCCGAGAACTCAGACTTATACAAATGTAGTTAAAAACTGTAAGTGTTTACTCACTGCATCCAGCAATCAATCACTAAGGTGAGCCCAAGAGCAGAACATTGCCAGAGAGGTAGCATGATGGAATACTGCTGGGATGCTACAGGCAGAAACTTCAAAAAGCACATCTTACTGAGAGGTAAAATCACTCATATCATATGCTGGGCTGAAAGGGTTTCTTATACAGTGTTGTCTATCTCCTTAAATCATAACAACAATGAAAACTCAATAACAACTTTGTTAGTGAAGAAAGAACTCTAATAATTTGTTCTTAACATTAGCAGCAGCATTGTCATTTTTAGCAATATAAATATAGATTAAATAACTCAAGGTCCTACTTCTGGCTCTCAAACATCATTTTTATGACATTTCTTGCCTAATGTAATAACTGACATGCCTTGGTGAAATATTATCAATTATTTGCCACATGATCTTCTGCACAAAAACCTAAGTATAAAAGAATTTTTAATGATTTTTTGGTCTCTAATATTTGTATACAACTGACATTCCAGAGAAGGGTACTTTCATATCTAATAGCTTTGAGAAGCCTCCCTTAGCTAAGGAAAGGTGGGTAATGACAGTATATTGGCATTTACCTAGCTAGATAAGTAGTGAACTTAGTTTTGATTTCTCATCCTTAGCTTTCCTTAAAAAAATCATATTCTATCTAATTCTAAGCTGTTTTTGTTGTTTAGTCACTAAGTCTCATCCTACTATTTGTGACCCCATGGACTGTAGCCCACCTGGCTCCTCTGTCTGTGGGATTTCCCAGGAAAGAATACTGGCATGGTTGCCATTTCCTTCTCCAGGGGAACCTTCCCCACCCAGGGATTGAACTTGAGTCTCCTGCATTGGCAGGGATATTTTCTACCACTAAGCCACCAGTGAAACCCCTAGTTCTAAGAAGAAATAACAAATAACCACCATAACTGCGTAGCTAGGATTTAGTTATAAATAACTTTAATGTTCTACAGTTCTGGTCAATGAACTAAATACTTTTCTGAATAAGGACATTCAATGATCCATCAGCAAAGGCATTCTCTTTTTAAACTAAGTCCTCTTATGTCTGATACTTTTCTAAGTGGAAGGGGACACACAGCTGTTTTCATATATTTACAACATAGCTTAATATGAAAAAAGTTGATCCTCAGTTACACAACTAGCTAACTTAAGTATAACAGCCATTTCCCAAAATGCTGATGTTATAGACATTACTTTAATATCCTTCCAGTCTGTAATTTATTTTAAAAGTATGATTTAAAATGATACTAGAAGGACCATCTCATTCTAAAATGAGAAACTAGCAATTAAGATAAACTCTCCTGTTGAAAATGACAAAAAAAGCTGAATAAAACATTTTTAAAAATTATTCTACACAAATTAAAGCTACTAGAAAGAGAACTGCAAGTTGAATATTTAGGAAAAGGTAAAAATCAAGAGATAGAAGCACAGCCCTCAAGGCTGCTTTTGCTGATCCATGAGAAATATTTACAAAATGACACAAGTTAACCATTCCACCCAAGGCTGAAAAGATTCACCCTCATAATAAGCCTGAAACGGAAGTTAGCCAGCCAAGCCATATACTTGCAGCTTGTGGAGAAGGAAATGGCAACCCACTCCAGTGTTCTTGCCTGGAGAATCTCAGGGACGGGGGAGCCTAGTGGGCTGCCATCTTTGGGGTCACACAGAGTCGGACACAACTGAAGCGACTTAGCAGCAGCAAGAGCAGCAGCAGCAGGACATCCCAAGAGGTCTAGGGAACCTTCAGCCTTGAATTTGAATTAAGATATTCTGGAAACATTAATATACTTGGCACCTACCAAAAATAAAAAAAAATATTTCCAGAGGAAGGCACCATTAGGTTTTCAATTATTTTTAAAATTGTTCCACTACAATGACCATAAAACAAATGTACATAAATTTTAAAAGACTGAAATTATACAAAAGATATTCTCTAACCACAAAAGAATGAAATCAGAAATCAGTAACAGAAGAAAGTTTGAAGGACTCCCAGATATGTGGAAGTTAAACAATACATTGTGCACAATGCATGGATCAAAGAAGAAATCACAAGGGAAATCAGAAAATGTTTTGAAATAAATGAAAATGAATACAATATAAATTATGAAATTCACTGAAAGCGATGTTTAAGAGAAAAATTTATAGATGTAAATATCTGCTTTAAAAATAACAAAGATCTCAAATCTGTAACTTAACTCTAAACTTTAAGGAACTAGAAGAAAGGCAAACTAACCTCAAAGCTAATAACCCTAAACTAAAGGAAATAAAGATTAGAGTGGAGATAAAATAGAGAATAGAAAAACAAAGAGAAAACTTAACACTGGTTCTTTAAAAAGATCAACAAAATTGACAAACTTTTAACTAATGATAAAAGAGAAGACTCAAATAACTAAAATCAGAAATGAAAGTGTGGATATTACTACTGACCTTACAGATACAAAAGGATTATGAGAGCATACTATGATCAATTATATGCCAACAAGTTAGATAACCCAGATGAAATGAACAAATTCCTAGAAATATGTAAACTACTAAAACTGACTTAAGAAGAAATAGAAAATTGAAATATATTTGTAACAAGTAAAGAGATTGAATCAGTAATCAAAAATCTCTCAACAAAGAAAAACTCAGAACCAGATGGTTTCACTGGTCAATTTTAAAAAACATTTAAAGAAGAATTAACACTAGTGCTTCTCAAATTATTCCAAAAAACAGAAGTGGGAACACTTCCTATCTCATTCTATGAAGCTGGTATCACCCTGATATCACAGCTAGACAAAGACATCAGAAGAAACTCCAGACTAGTATGTTATGAATATAGATGCAAAAGTTCTCCACAATTATACTTATCAGTATGTAATGAAAAACTAATAGGTGAAAAAGGAACTAAGACATAAAAAGAATGTATAAAAGCAAATAAAGATGTGAGATATTGAGATTATCAGACAGACTGTAAAATGATATCTTCTGTGGATAAATAAAAAGTAAGCTCGAAAATATCTGCAAAGAACATGGAATTATAAAAAAGCCATAGCAGATGTGAAAAAGAGTAAACAGGCTTTCTAGACGTGGAAACTAAAATACTGTGGTTAAAATTAAGAATTTAATGGATAGTCTTAACAGTGTATCAGAGACAACTGGGGAGAGAATAAATTAAAACAAAAAATAGAAGAAAAATGCATATCTATAAAACTGATTTATGACAGATGAGGCACCAAAGAATAACAGGGAAAAACTAGTCTTTTTAATAAATGGTGCTCAAAAAATTAAGCACCCAGATGGAAAAAAATGAAATTAAGCTTCACAATAAGCCAAAAAATTAATTTCAGATGGATAATAAACTAAAAGTAAAACTATAAAACTTCTACAAGAAAATATAAAAAAGACTTCTTGACTCAGGAATGGGGCAATTGTTTATAAAGATAAGCAAAAATGTTAACCATAAAATACTGGTAACTTTTTCCATATTGAAACCAAGTAATACTATATGATATCACTTATACTTAGAATCTAAAATACAACAAACTAGTGAACTTAATGAAAAAGAAACAGACACAGATATAGAGAACAAAGCAGTGGTTACAGGGGAGAGGCAGGGGGGCAGATACTTTGGTAGTAAGAGGTACAAACTATTATGCATAAAATAAGTTACAAGGATACACTATACAATACAAGAAATAAAGCCAATACTATAAACTGAGTAAAATCTTTAAAAATTGTGCATCACTATATTGTACAGTTGTAACTTATATAATATTACAAATATATAAACTATAATTTTTAAAAAGAACTTCTGTTCATCAAAAAAACCAAAAGAGAGTAAAATGACAGGTAATAGAAATGTATATATTTAACACACTTGAACTACTAAGGATGGTAACCAGAAGATAAAAAAGAATTAGTAGAAAAATGGGCAAAAGATTTGAACAGGCATGTCACAAAAAAATTCAAATGGCCAAGCAATACAAATAGGTGCTCAAACCTATCTGCAGAGATGCACACTAAACTACAGCAAGTAGTACTACTACTTACCTACAAGACTAGCAAAAATTTAAAAGTCTGATAATATCAAGTGTTAGAAAGAGAGAAAGGACTTTCATACTTTGCTGGCAGTAGAGTAGCTTGTTATAATTTTGGAAACAATACAGCATTATCAAGAAAAATTAAAGATATAGATACCATATGACCCAGGAATTCCACTCCCTAGGGAAATTCTTGCACATGAGTTCAACGATACATGTTTAGAAGCACTTATTTCATCAAAACAACCCAATGTCCATTAGTGGTGAAATGGATAAATGTTATTGTGGTAAATGTATATAATGACACAATATATAACAATGGGAAAAACCGCTTACAACAACATAGCTTCTTAAATACATAATCTTGATAGAAGCAAAACGTCAAATTACAGAGAAGAGCATTCCATTTATATAATGTTCAAAACTAGACATGTTTAAACTAACATATATTATTTAGGAATAGGCCTTTAGGGGACAAAATCATAAAATAAAAAAAAAGTGGTTTCCCAAAAGCCAAAGTAATAATTTATCCAAATATTAAGAGAAACGTATGATTGTCAAAATAATGTAGGTGGGTTGGAGGTTTCTGAGATGCTGACGATGATGTTTCTCAAGGAGTAGTCACAAGAGTTTTTGCTGTTATAATTATTCATTTTTCTGTGCAAGTCCATTTTATTTTAAGTCCATTAAATTTCTATATTACGTAAGAAGTACTTTAAAAGAATTTAAGAGTAGTCCACAAAGAAATAATTTGCATAATCATAATAGAAGATGTCACAAGTTATATAAAAATGTTGCTGTAAACTAGCAGTGCAAATATTCATAACTGAATTTTTATAACAAATTTATTTGCTTTTAAAAGAGGAGTTTTCATAAAGAAACCACAATAAGTGATTTCAGACAAGATGACTAAAGTAGTGTGCTTTTATAAAGGCAAGCCTCATCATCTGAAATATACAATATTTTTCAGTCATTGATCACCTAATTTTTTTTTTCTACTGAGAGATAACATAAAATGCAGAGATTTAAGTATTCGGTTTGATGAATTTTGGCAATTGGACATACGTATATAACCACACCTAAAACAAAATATATAAACACTTCTTCCCTTTCCTTCACTGTTTCTTTTTAAAAAAATACAAACCATGTACACAATTCCATTTAGTTGACTAAAACAAGCTAGTTGAAGAAGGTATGACAAACATTTTCATTTTACTTTGGGCCATATGGTATACTTGACACCTTCTGACAAAATATGGGTGTCATACAAGCTACATACAGTTATTAGGCAGCTGCTATGAGGAAACAACTCCATAAATTGAGAACACTGTAAGTGAGGGGATCAAAATAAGAGGATCCCACAATTGAATGTTTTCCAGTTTCTCACAACTGAAGAGTTCCAGCTGAAAATAAGAGAAGTAAAACCTAACGCAACCATGAGATTTGGACAAGAGGCAGTGTCCAGCAGGACCTGAACACAATTTCTGAACACAATTAGGTTGAAAAAGCTCCTAGGGATTAGTGGTTTATCTTCTCTGAGTCTAGGCATGTGTGAAATAGCCACAAACCTCAGTTGGCAAAAAGCAGGAAAGAAGAGGATGGGGTGAGGCAGAGTTTCTACCTTTCTATCTTCTACAGTTTTTTGTTGGTGGAATTTTGCAGGATAAACTTCAAAAGCACCAAAGCATGGCAGGGTGTTCTATAGGTATCACAAAGTCAATTGTGACTTGACATCTCTCGGTTCAGTTAAATTATGAATGCTGTCAGCTATGTGGTTTACTTCTTGAGGTTGAAGAGACTCACAGCTGAATCCCTATTTAAATTTGGCAGGATTCTGAAAAAGTCAGGAAAGGCAACTGGACAAAATCCATGTCCAATCCATCTGCTTAAACTGTTTACTTATAGTAACAGCATACAAATGTCTCATGTTACTGATAAACCACAGAAAGCTTGTGGGATGCTGTTACTATCCAAACTTAAATGTAATGTTCAGTGTGGCACAGTACTGAGAAAGTCAATGCAAATACAAATCACATTTACTTAGAACAAATTTAATACAATGGCAAGAATGAGGAGAGTGTCTTTGCATGTTTTAAAAACTCTTATTTGAAATAATTAAACATTTGTGCAACAAGTGTCTTTGAAGCAATTTAACTTGAACTTTTAGTGTAATTTTTATTGTGAAACATAACAAACATATAGAAAGCCAGAAAAAAAAATAGAAAACACATAACACAATTTAAAGAGTAATTTGAGTATAACATCACCATCTGGTCAAGAAAAAAGAAGACTAGAAGCACTCTGGAAACTTCTTCGGTAAATCTCCCTGATCATACCAGGCACTCTCCTCTCTGGATAATCATTATCCTGATTTTTATGAGAACTACTTCCCATATCTTCTTTATAGTTTTACCACCTAGGTATACATTCCCAAACAGTAAGGTTAGCCTTGTCTGTCCTTGAAGTTCATATAACTGTAACAGAAATAGCATGTAAATATATTTTGGTGAATTGTTTCACTCACTGCACATGGTGAGACATATCCATGTTGCTACCATAATTTATATATTCAGCTCTTGAAGGATACTTGGGTTATCTTCCATGTTTGGTAATTATAAACGATGCCAGCTTTGAATTTTTGTGCACATGTCTCCTTGTGCATATATGCATTAGTTTCTCTCGGATATAGACCTGGAAGTAAAATATGATATGCATGCCTTCAACTTTAGTTGATCCTGGGCATTTATCTGGAGAAAACCATGATTTGAAAAGATACACACACCCCATCAAGGCTCACTGCAGCACTATTTACAGTAGCCAGGACATGGAAGCAACCTAAATATCCATTGAAGGATGAATGGATAATGATATGGTATATATATATATATATATATATACAACAGAATATTATGCAGTCATGAATAAGAACAAAATAATGCCATTTGCAACAACATGGATGGATCTAGTGATTGTTGTATGGAATGGAATAAGTCAGACAGAGGACAAATATCATAAGACATCACTTATGTGGAATTAGAAAAAAATGGTACAAATGAACTTATTTACAAAACAGAAATAGAGTTACAGATGTAGAAAACAGACCTAAGGTAACCAAGTGGGAAAAGAGGAGGAGGGATAAATTGGGAGATTGGGATTGACATATACACACTGCTATGCATAAAATAGGTAACTAATATGAACCTATTGTATTGCACAGGGAACTCTATTCAATACTATGTAATGACCTACATAGGAAAAGAGTGGATATATGTATACATATAACCAATTTACTTTGCTGTATGCCTGAAACTAATACAACGTTGTATATGAACCACACTTCAATAAAAATTTAAAAAATTAAGTGGTAGCACCCACTCCAGTGTTCTTGCCTGGAGAATCCCAGGGACGGGGAGCCTGGTGGGCTGCTGTCTATGGGGTCACACAGAGTCAGACACGACTGAAGTGACTTAGCAGCAGCAACAGCACTAATTTATCACAAACAGCGTATAAGCATTCCCATTGCTCTAGATCTTTGCTGATATCTGGTATTTTCCGTGTTTAACTTTTTGCCATTCTGATAGGTGACTCACAGTATAACACCAAATATTTAATTTAGATTTTCATGGTTATTAAGGAGATTGACTATCTTTGCATTTATTTATTGGCTATTGCAGAGCCTGGTTGGCTGCAGTCCATGGGGTCGCTAAGAGTCGGACACGAGTGAGCGACTTCACTTTCACTTTTCCCTTTCATGCATTGGAGAAGGAAATGGCAACCCACTCCAGTGTTCCTGCCTGGAGAATCCCAGGGACGGGGGAGCCTGGTAGGAGGCCGTCTATGGGGTCACACAGAGTCGGACACGACTGAAGTGACTTAGCAGCAGCAGCAGCGTTGGCTATTTAAATTTCTCCTTTTGGAATGCCATTCTCTTGACCATTTTCCTATTGTGCTGTTGCTGGGGTTTTTCTTTCCTCATTAATCTGTAGGAATTCCTTATATGCCCTGGATACCCTTCTTTGTGAGTTGTACATATCCATGTCTTCTCCCATTCTGTTTCTTTTTATTCTTTTCTTTCCCGGGAGTCTCTTGATGAATAAAAGTTCCTATTTTAATGCAAATTTATCAACACCTTCCTTTATGCTTAATGTCTTTTTTGTATTTTTCTTATCTAGGCAAAACCCCAAAGTCAAAAAGACATTCTTCTGTTATTTCCTAATTTTATTTTTTCGTTTACATTCAGGTGGATCTAGAATTTTTTATGATGTGAGTTAAGGTCAAGTTTCAGCTTTTAAAATAAGGATATTTAATCACCATAGCATCATTCACAAAATAGACCATACTTTCTCCTAATGCTTCACCCCACCTCCTGTGTCCATATACGCATAAACAAGTCCATCACATGCCATGCAGCAAGCATATACATTAGAACAGGACTGTTTATATTCCTCTTTTTCTCCATCTTTGCTCCAATAGCACACCATCTTAATTTCTGCAGCTGTAAATAAGAGATACGAAAAAATCTAATCTATGAACATGATAGATTTACATACTTCATTCTTTTGATGACATCATAATACAATTTTATATACACTCTTTGTATCTATTGGCTTTGTTAAACTTGCTCAATAGTTTATGATATGAACTATGCTTTTTCTTGGGCAGACATTCTAAAGGAGATCAGTCCTGGGTGTTCATTGGAAGGACTGATGCTAAAGCTGAAACTCCAATACTTAGGCCACCTCATGCGAAGAGTGGACTCACTGGAAAAGACTCTGATGCTGGGAGGGATTGGGAGCAGGAGGAGAAAGGGACGACAGAGAATGAGATGGCTGGATGGCATCACCGACTCGATGGACATGAGTTTGAGTGAACTCCGGGAGTTGGTGATGGACAGGGAGGCCTGGTGTGCTGTGATTCATGGGGTCGCAAAGAGTTGGACATGACTGAGCGACTGAACTGAACTGAACAATTTGTTAGATTAGGAAACTCCATTCTGTTCCTGGTTTACCATCATGAATCGCTTTGGTGATGACTTTATCAAATGCTTTTTAACTGCATCTTTTGAGATGATCTTTTTCTTCCATTAATATAAGCTATGACTGATTTTCCAACAATAGTCTAAACTTACATGTCTTGAATAAATCTAACTTTGTTGTTACATATTATTTGTTTAAGACATTGCATGACTTGGTTTGGGAAAATTTGCTTAGGAAATTTGAATCCAAGTTCATGAAGGAGATTGGCTTGCACTATGATTTTCTTCAATTTTACTATGATGTCTGTGGATTTCTTTTTAACTTACCCTGCTTGAATTTTATTTGGTTTCATGAATCTGTGGATTGATCTATAAGTTTTAGAAAGTTCTAAATGACAATGACTTCAAATAATGTTTCTACTCCTCTCTTTCTGAATAACTATACATATATTAGGTATTTTCACTGTATATTATATGCCTTTATACTCTTCTCTGTATTTTCCATATCTCCTCTTTGTGCTTCAGTCAGGATTCTTTCCTATGACCTATCTTACAGGACACAAATTCTCTCTCCAGTTGGTTTATTCTGTTATTTCATCTACAGCTTTTGTAATTTTAATTACAAAAACATTCAGTTCTCAAATTTCTACTTTCTTTCATATGCGCTATACTTTTTTAAAAAAATGAATACTTATATCCTTGAACACAGTAAGCATAGTTCTAGAGTCCCTATGTGTTTCCTTCTATTGGTTTTTATCCATGTTGTCTTGCCTTTTATATGCTTAACTATCTTTCTCTGCCAGAAAATATATTGTAAAATCACTTTATTGAAATAATTTGAGGCTTAGATTGATTATTATAATATCTTCCTTCAGAGCAGATTTTCTATTTGCTTTGGTTAGGTCCCTGCAGGTATTAGCAATTCCAGATCACTTTCCTGGTTTTGTTTTTCAACGATCAGGATTTTCCCAGCCACCCAGATGGTTTGACCTTTAGCTGCAGTCTGTGCAGTGACTGGCACACTTTCTGCTTACCCTCTCTCTTAGTTCAGTCCTTTAAAGTCTCAACCCAAAACATGGACTTTTTGCCACTGTATTAGCACTGACAGTCCTCGACGCTAATGTTTCTCCTCTACCAGTTCTGCAATATTATTAAAAGTACTACTCAAGCTTCTCATCCACCTTTTTTGGATCACCAACTATACCCAGCCCCAAAATGCCATGTTCTTAGATCTTGGACCAGTAATTCTTTACTACTCTGTTAGCAGTTCAGAACCAGCTTATAGTTTGTTTAGCTTTATTAACTATCATCAGTGACAGGACTATTCTGAATTACCTCCTGTGTCACTATTGTTAGGTCCATAACTGTAGATATTTTCAATCCCGTCTTTTATTTCCTAACACATAAAACACACAGTTTTATGATCTATGACTGGTATTTACAAAGTCTTGCAGTTCTGCTCTCTGCTTGAGCTTACTCTTAATGACTTATCTACTTTTGTGGTTGTGTTTTTACTGTGACCAGTTGTTCTTATAAAATTACTTCACAGAAATTGAGGCCTAGGATAAAGGTGTCTTCTTCCAATTAGGATTTGCATTTCTTTCTGCCAGGTTCCTAAGGGATGCTACTAATCAATCTGGGACTACTTTAAACTCAATTCAACATAAAATAGTATGGGTGATGTGAATTTGGACTACAAATCTATTTCAGGGGTGGATTATGGTTATACCTTCTGTACTATGCTGAGGCACTTTGTTTGCAATCTCTGAGGGCAGGTGAGACAGTTCATGATTATGTCAGGGTGTAGGCTTTGGTGGCTTTAATCCTTGTGAAGAGAAAATCTATTAGATTTCATACTTTAAGCAGCAGTTTGTGGAGCAGTTTGTTAAAAAGCATAAAGCACACAACAAAGCTTACAAATGTTTTATTTCTGAATGGAATCAGAGAATCTAAGAAGCCAGAAGGAACATGATCACACAAGTAAGTATTAGAATACCCAGATCTCCTTAGTCTCCAAATCTCTTTTGTGACAGGAGCACTTTTGTGCTTCACACTTGTAACTTGTTAGCCCTAAAACAGTTCTGAGAACTTCAGAAAAATTATCTAAGGGAAACTGTGCCGAAGCAGCAACAGAAAGCACCAGTGGGTTGAGGTCTAAACCAAGAGGGCAAAGACCTCAAGATTAATCTCTCACCATTCCTCAGTGAGTGCTTGCCCAAGCTCCACCAGTCCCACCCCTGTCACTTCTAGGCTGTCTTCAAATTCTTCACTGGGTACTTGGCTTTGACGCTAATGATTTTGTTACTCCAGGCAGTTTTCCAAACAAAAAAGAATGGTTATTTATAATTCCTAGACTGAAATCATAAATACTATCAGCTGAATTACACTGAAATGTCAGTATAACTCTATGAACAGGATTTCACATAAAGTGTGTCTGTCTTGGCAAAGTAAAAAGGATTTTAGTTCTAAAAGTTGCAAAAGGATCTTATTGTAGGTAAGTTTAGACTCTTAGGTGGTCCTGCACTGTATACTCTGAGGACAGTTTTACAGCAAGGTTCCTGACACAGACCATTTAGACTGGGAGCCAGACAACATTTTTCTCCCTCAAATTATAAGGAATCAGTGGTATTCCGGTAAATTGCCCCTTTGTGAATGAAATAACTTTACTTAGATTTTCATACTGAATACCTTTCTTACACAGATCATTTTACTTTTTACTCAAAAATTCTGTGACTATTTCAATCTAAAACAATATTCGTAAGATAAAGTTTGCATGGTAGTATCTTCAAGCAATGCCTCTTATTTCAAAGTATAAGTACCCTTTATTTAAAAAAAAAAAAGGAAAATAATCAGTATCTGCTAATTTTAAAATAATTAGCAATTTCCCCAAGGCATGTAAAACCTCTAAACATGCCATCCAGCACATGCTCCTGAACTCGCTCATACTGTGAACAGGGCACATTATACAGAAGAGCCGACTCCGTGTGGCTCTGCAGTCATGTCACTGTGCGTGTGCTGCTTTCAGTTCCTAAGGAGGATTGCTGTTTGATGCCGAAATGCAGCTGAGCACTGTCTCGTGAAGTTGGTTATTCATAGGACTGAAAACCTAGTAATTCTGCCCCTGGGGCATATTGCCTAGAATAGAGCAAGCTCTCAAAGTATAGTCCTTGGACCAGCGGCATCAGTGTCACTTGGGAACTTACTGGAAATACAAATTCTTGGGACCGACTCCAGATCTACTGAGTCAGAAATCCAAGGTGTTTTAACAAGTCCTCTAGGTGATTCTGATGCAGACTAAAGTCTGAGGCTCCTTCCCTGCTTTAGAGAAATTCTTGAATTGTTCTAATACAGAAATTGTTTGAGCAGCACTGACCCTTACTTCTCTCCCTCTCTCCAATCACCCCCGTCTACACACACACACACATATCAAATCCTGAAAATGAACATCTATTGTCAGGAGAATGATATAAAAAATTGTAGTACTAACACAATGTAGTACTCACTGTACGATAGAGAAAATAAATGAAAAATAGCTACATTTATCAGCCTGAATAAAACTTAGAGCCATAATTTTGATTGAAAAAAATCAAGAAGTCTGCAGTGTAATATTTTATAAAGTCCAAATACAAGCAAAACAAAATAATATATTAATTATACATTTATGTGATAAATCAATAACACTATTTTTATAAAATAAAGAAAGGATACCCCTTTCACTCTATACAGTATTTCCTGAAAGGGAGCAGAGGCAGGGGGATAGGATGAGGAAGGAATCCAGTGGCAACTATAAATAGTAAATATACTGGGATTAACTTAGTTCTTGGGTTGGTCATGAGATCATAACCCATTGCATTTATGTAATTTTTATTACTATAGTCTTTCATATATATAACACAATACAGTTTAAACCTAGAAAA
The DNA here is from genome assembly GCF_049115385.1 of Moschus berezovskii. NCBI lineage: Eukaryota > Metazoa > Chordata > Mammalia > Artiodactyla > Moschidae > Moschus > Moschus berezovskii. The sequence goes on along the minus strand of NC_142480.1, from coordinate 38,237,344 downwards.
CAAAAATTGCAGCTAATAAAGATGAACATTACCTTAAACAAAAAAATTAGAAACCACCTAAGTGATATAAATTGTATAAATTGTGAAATGTTCATTCAGTTAAAAAGAATTTACAAGACACGATAAAATATTTATGATAAAATTAGCAAGACAAAATACTGTAAAAGTGCACAGTAGAATATTAGAAAAAACACGATAAAATGTCAATATTGGATATTACAGGGAATTTTATTTCTTCTTTGTTCCTTTAAAATTTTCTGTAGTGAATAATAAATACTTTTAAAACCATTAAGGATTTTTTAAACTGTCACTGAAACATTTAATGACTCTAAGTCATTAAAGAAAACTATAATCTTCTATTGGAAACATGAAGGAAACTGGTGTTTTGTGAAAATCTGTGATTTATGAGCTTTATAATTCAAAGTCTTATATTTTCTGCCATAAAACTGTATATTTTTATTACTCTGATTCTATTTTAAAATAGAATGCCATGTTAGGAAAAATATGACTGAGAAAACCACAACGTAAAGAATGTATTTTTGCCATAGAGGACTTCAGTTAACACAACTAAAAACAATTTCAATATCATTAAGAACAAAAAGAAAAAATATCCACCAGTGGTTGTCCGGCTTTTGGAAACATCAAAGAAACACGTATACTCAGAGTTTGCCGTGTAGTCCCATGGCCCATCATAGTAAGAAAGAAACATAAAGATTATGGCCAGAGGCCAGTGATGAGTTACATACCTCTTTTTCCAATATTCTAGCGACCTCACCAAGGGTCCGATCTAAAGCAGAAACCTTATTGTTTGCCCATGAGCCACTGTCTTGTACTTGTAGTTGTTTTAGAAGATCTTTGGCTAACCGCTGAAGCCTTGGATACAAAATAAAAGAGAATGACATGAATGAATTAGACTACAATATTTCATTTTCCAGAACACTTTTAAACAAAAGTTACTTTCATTATTATATTAGGAACTGCTTCCTACGTAGAGTACCTAAGGAAAAGAAAAACAAACTGAACTGAACTGAAGGCCGGTATTACTCTATATTCACAAACACCAATCTAGTCTTTGTGACACAAAACAGACCTAGAGGACAGTACTGTCCATCCACGGGATCAGCTGGAGCAGTTGCTGCCATCAGTTTCTGCCTTACTCTTACACTAGAACAGACTTGATGATGGGGAAAGGTCAGAGTATGATGGCAGAGAAAATGAGGAGAGGAGCCTGGCGGGTTTTCATATCTTGATGTAAATCTTTAAGGTAATTATAAGCATGTAAATTCTCAGAATGTCAAATCCCCATGTTCCAGTTTATAAGCAATTTGGGGATTTTCTGTCACTCTGATGTCACTTAGACAACAGAGCATTTGCTTTTATTTGCTTTTCACCAAGAATAACACAACACACCTGGGGCCTCCCTGGTGGCTCTAGTGGTAAAGACCCCACCTGCCAATGCAGGAGACATAAGAGATGTGAATTCGATACTGGGTTGGGAAGATCCCCTGGAGGACGGCATGGCAATCCATTCCAGTATTTTTGCCTGGAAAATCCCATGAACAGAGGAGCCTGGCGGGCTACAGTCCATGGGGTCGCAAAGAGTTAGACACGACTGAAGTGACTTAGTATGCACAAAAAGAACACATATTTCATAGGATTCTTTAATAAAGGGACTGCATTAATATTTCTTAAAAGCCCTTACTTCTTCTGTTTCACAGACCTCATTCTTTGAGCAATCTTCTTCTCCTATCCTGTTATTCGCCTGAGCATCCTACCAACACTCAGCAGACACCATCCTAGATCTCTCCACTTTCCCCATATGCCATTTCCCTGTTACCTTATTTCCATCTTTATCTGTGACTGATTCCATTGGTTTTCATTATAATCACTTCCTTGTAAACGTGTGGTACATTCCCTCTCTGTTGTTCTGTTACTCCTACAGCTAACCCCCAGTTATGGTAACAACTACCGTTTGTTTAGTGGGCCAGGCATCCCTCTCGGTGTCTTGCAAACATTAATTTAGCTGGATTAGTGAACATCTGCCAGCCGTTTCCATTTCTGATACTGAGAAAAACTCATACCATACAAAAGATTGGTATGACTATGGCTTCAGAATGTTACTAATACGTTTGTCCAAGTCTGCTCACTCTCGCATTCTTCCTCGAAGACTTCTTCATATATTGCTCCATCGCCTCATAATTCAACTCTTTCCCTTCTGCCCCTTGCTTTCATATAAGAAGACTTTATATTTCATAGAGAAAATGGAAACTACTGGAACAAGGAAATCCTCACTTTCTGCCAAAAATCTATAAGCATGTCAGCATTTCACCCATACTCTCCTTTATTTCTCTTGTCACAATCAAGGAAGACTGATTCTGCCCATGTAGGACTAATCTTACCACACTGGATCTATATGCATGAGGTCTTTCTGGATCTAAATCCTGCTTTCCCTGCTTCAGTGTCTTTGCAAATGCTCTTTTATTCATTCCTTCTAAAACACTTCCCCCACCTGCAGATTATCTAGAAAAATCCTACTCGTCCCTAAGTTTCTAGCACAAACACTGCTTTCTCTGATCTATTCCTTCAAGTCACTATCACAAGTCTCTCTCACGCAGAGATTGACAACAGGATTTTTGGTAATGATGGGAATGTTCCATACCTATTATGTACAATATGGTGACTGCTGGCCAAATGTACCTACTGTACACTTGAAAGACAGTTAGTATGACTGCAGGATTTAAAAAAAAAATTAACCATTTTATTTCATTTATTTTTGGCTGTACAGGGTCTTCGTTGCTGTGTGTAGGCTTCCTCTAGTGGCAGCAAGTGGGGGCTACTCTCTAGTTGCGGTGCCAACGCTTCTCCTTGTGGTGGCTTCTCTTGTTTCTAAGCAGGGTCTCTAGGTCTTCAAATAGATGCAGCACGCAGGCTCAGCAGCTGTGGCTCATGGGCCCGAGAGTGAAGGGGCTTCAGTATGAAGACCTAATTTAACTTAATTTTAATAATTTAAACAGCCATAGGTGGCTAGAAGCTGTCATACTGAACAGTGCAGAAGCACAATATTAATTTTATGAGAGACAGCTGTTGTCGAAACACTCACCATCTTATCCATACCACCATTACATAAGTACACTCTATAAGTACTAATGTATGGTCTAAGAAGAAACTTCTTCTTTATACTAATCTTAATAATATCCATAACCTCATATGTTACAAAATACGTTCATGTACATGATCTTATTTGTTCTCTGAAAAACATTATCCATCCCTGTTTGAATGCTAGGGCTTAGGAAGATGAGGTGACTCTCCCAAGGCTTCATGGCTAGTAAATGCACTATTGCAACTAGGAACCTATGCCTTTCATCTTCAGATTTCATGTTTTGTCTCCACACCATATAGTCAATTCAATAAGAAAATTTTATTCACAAATGAATAATATCCTAGAACACAATTTCATCTATTTATGTAAAAATCTTTAATTCCTCAAAGAATACAATAGCAACTGCAGTTCAAAAAGGCACTTGTGAACTCCAGCTTAAATCTTAGCTATCCATAAGGAGTTTACTTTGATAAGTCACAGAATGAATACAAACTCTAAAATCAGAAATACCTATGCTTAAATTCTGACTTTATGTAAACCATGAGGAAGTTATTTAAATACTCAACCTCAATTTCTTCAACTTAAAAGTGAAGATTATATATACATATATTTTTTTCTTTAGCGCTTCTGAAGATTAGAAATAATTAATGTAATGTATCTAACACCATTCACTAAAGTAGACATTGAACAAACAATCAATAAATAATCAACTATTATTACTACTTGCTGACAGAAAGTCTCAATCTAACATTTCGAGAATATAAAAAATTCAAAAATAGACTAAGAGCAACATAGTCCTTTTCCTCCTAATCGAATGTGGGCTAGAGTCCCATCCGATTAAAGTAACTGACCTTATCATGTGGATGAATATTGGCAGCAAACTCCATTGTGTGACAGATAAGTAGCCACTTCAGCTCTTGGCTGAATAAAGCCTGAACACTATGTAACTAAATATCCAACCATAGCAACAGATGCATATGAATCGAGTAGTACTCTTACCGAGAATGCTCACATTCCACTGAAAACCAGGGGTATTTAGGGAGGCACAAGGACCATTTTAATTCACAGAATACAAGAGGCTTATATTTCGCCCTGAGGTAAATCAAATCTGGGACTCATATTGCCAAATGAATATGAATGCCAAATGAAGGGGATGCTGTGGTAACATGAGCTAAACCTCTGCTTCATTCCTGGCTTCCACAGAAGTACCACAAATAACATAGCTCCTCTCAAGAAAAAAAAGCATTAGATTTTGATTCATACTATAAATAATGATTGAATGTCACAGGACTCAGTTCCTGAAAGTTCTTGCCCTATTCTTACAGGGCAAGAATAGGAGCTGTTTAGAGGGTGCAGTTTTTTAATACAGAAATTGCTATTTGTGTAAATTCTGGCAGATAATTTTTCTAGCATGAAAAGAAAAACTAAAGGCTTTGCAATTCCTAGCCCAGAACATGAGAACTATCTGACAGGTAAATGGCTTTGTGGAGAATTTTTTAAGGTCAGATACTTTCTTCTCAAAATTTGAACACATTTTAACAATTCTCAGTTCAAATCTGTTACTGGTAAATGTGAAATGTAAGGGCTCCTCTGTAAGGAGCCCTAACTTTTATCACAGTAAAGTTTTGGGAGGTTCATTAGGATCACTGGGAAGATTTATAAGTGTAAGAAGGGAAACTGGGTCCATGTTAGGAAATAACATTGTTCTTTAGTGTGATGGGCAGGAAGACATAAATATATTAACTTCCATTTTTTCTTTTAAACCTTCTCTATTTGAGAAGTACACAGTTTAAATTTAAGGCTACAGGTTCCCCTTCCATTTTAAAATTATATGCCTAAGCCTGTATTTCTAAATGTAAGTTTAAGAAATCCTCATATAAAATGAAAAAAGCCAGTGTGTATATATTGCCTCCCATATGGAACATCTTTCATTGTTGCCTCCAGCATCCTTTCTTGTGAATAAAGAACCCATCTACCCTTTCAGGGAACTATGTCATCCTCATACTTAAGACTAGACATGCTCAATGCTATCAAGGTGTTGCTGTTCCCAGGCCCTCACCCTTAGTGGAAAGATCTAGAAAATGTGTGTACATTATTTTATATAAATAAATATAAAAATATATATAATTATATATACAAAAAGATGATGCTTGAGCAACAGGGCTTTGAACTGTACAGGTCCATTTATACAGATTTTATACACTATGCCTGTACCATAGGATTCATGGTTGGTTGAATTTGTGAATGTAAAACCTCGGAGGGGAAGGGTTGACTGTAAAAGTTATAGGCAGATTTTTGACTGCTCAGAGGGTCAGTACCTCTAAACCCCACTCCGCATTGTTCCAAGGCCATGTGTGTATATGTATCCCTATATTTTACATCTATACTTATTTCTGCATATATGTTGGAAAATACAATTTAAAACTGATAACTATAATTCCAATTCATCACTGCAGGATTTTCTATTCTCTTTGAGTATATTTTTTAACTCTCTTTTCTAACTGAGCAATAAGTCTTCCAACACCCTTAATATATTTACTTATGTGAACAACCCCCCTAACACATCACCCATCTTTTTTATGTACACTATTATCTACCTGCTTGGCTCTGACTCCCCACACCGGTCTCCTCTGCTCCTCTTACCCATGCGTGGGTTTCACAGCCTTTACAAGGCTCCCCTGACAGACTGGGCAAGGATGACATTCCATGGATATGCCCTCCTCACTTGGCTCTGATCCCCCACACCAGGCCGTGGTGTCCTACCACACACGGAAGCTCCCGTACTCTGCTCGGCTCTGAACCTTCGCACCTGGCCACCCTCCTCAGTCCACTCAGGCTCTGACAGCCGCCGCTCTGCCCCGCTGCATCCAGTCATCCAGCCAATGCAGATGGCGGCGTGGTGGTGCGCTCATCTAACAATAATAGGGCTGAAGTTTTCTGGAAGGGGGAGGGGAAACTGGAGAAAGTCGCTTTCATTTATTAAATAGAATAATTTTATAAGGAGACATGTCTTTTTATCTCCTTTTCGGTTACCTATATCAATCAGTTACAATAATTAAGCTTTTTGAGAAAAAAGATGACTCTAAAGTTTTAGATGACTTAATATAAGGATGGACCTGCCATTTGTTAAGATGAACAAAAATAGGAGGGGTAAGTTTTGGAAACAAATTTCAGGAGTTTACCTTGACACATGTTCACCTGAGGCATTCAAGTGAACAGGGAGACATCCAAGTGGAAATGCTAACATGAAAGCTGGATATTGTATTCTGGAGTTCTGGGGACAGGTCTGGATTGGAGACATGAATTTAAAGTCCATCCGGATACTAGTTGTTTAAAGTCATGAAAATAAATGAGATTACCAAGAGAGTAATTGTCTACCTGAACTCTCAGGACAAAGGCATGCTAATGTCAGAGCTCAAAGAGACAAGAAACAATGAGGCAACAGGTAATGAAGAAGGGCAGTTAGTCAAGTCAAAGCAAGCTGTAGAATAGACTATTACATTAAAGGTCCCCTCCTGAAGTATATTTTGCTAGCCATGACTTAATAGTCTCCTCATACAGTGACTAAGGACTTGACAAAATGACTTGCCTTGGCCAATGAGACATCAGCAAATGTGACATAAGCAGAGGCATGATTTGGCCTGATATCCCCTATCACTGATGAACACTATGCAAAAACACTGATGCAAAAACCCTCAACAGAACAAGCCGAACAAATTCAAAAGCATATTAAAAGGATTATTCACCATTGCCAAGTGATCTGTCTTCAAGGAGGCTGACCCAAGGTTTCTTACATGGCAGTCAGAGGGGAACAAGAAAGTAAAGTTGTGAGCAAAAGCTTCAAGACTTCTGAAGCTAAGGCTCAGAAGTCACATACTGCTTCTGCAGTAGACTGGGGATCAGAACAAGTCAAAAGGCCAAATTCAAGAGTAAGGTTAATAAGAGTCCACCCATTATTGGAGAGGTGGCAAAGCTATATTGTAAAGGGCCATGCCTTCAGGAATGGCTCAGCAACTTCTGGCCATCTCTCCCAACACTATACTGTGTCATGTATTAAATTTCCTCAAATTTTGGATCCACTTCTAGATTGTTTTTAAAAACTGAGTCCATTAATTTGTATTACTATTTATATGCCAATGCAAAACTATTTTAACCACCTGTTGGCTGAATCCTACTTCATTTCCCCTATTAAAAATTTTTTTGCTTGGAAATTTCATTTTTCTATATGTTCTTTAAAATGCTTCTATCTCTAGCTTTAAGAAGGTTGTTATTTTATTGAAATCACATATTTGCAGGAGAATTTAAAGAGAATTTACTATACTTTGTCTTCTATCCAAGAGTACAATTTGTCTTTTAACTTTTATGAGTCATTTTTTTATATCCCTTGTTAGCATTTTATACTTTTATTTTTGTAGTGCCTTCATATTTCTTGCTTATTCTTAAAAGTTTACTTTTCTATTGCTATTATAAATGATGTTTATATTTTCTGATTATCAAAAAGAAAAGCTACTACTTTTGTATCCTAGATATGCTGCTGCATAACCTTAGGCAAGTTACTCCCTCTATTTAGGCTTAGTTTCCTCATGAAATTCATTGTGTTGCTGTGAGTAATAAATGAGTCAGCACATGTAAAGAGCCTGGCATAAGGTAAAAGTTCAGTAAACATCACCTATTATGAACAGTGTCACATAAATTTGGAAATCAGCCATCTTACTGAATTCTCTTGTTTTGACTAGTTCTTCACTTGATTCTCTTGGGTTTTCCAGAGATACAGTATGATCATAATTTTGACAATTTCATTAACATCTTTAATATTTTATACTTCTGTTTTTCTTTTAAAATAACAATGGCTAATAGCTCTAAAACAGTAATAAAGTATTACCTGATGGGTGTCTTATTTCTGACAGGGAAGAATATTTCTATTACAAATGTAAATAACAGCTACATTAAAATGCTATTGCATAATCTATACCAACAACTGCTTATAGATATTCCTCCAGCTGTGGCATGTAAGTTGTCTCTTGAGTTTTTCACTATTGAAACTAACAAAAATAGTTATCTTTGTATATAAATATTTGCACACCTTTTTCATTATTTCACTGGGCAGTATGAAGTCTAAAGTGTCCAAAGTAGCAGGGGGATAAATTAGATGAGTTTTGGACCAGCAAACTATATAAAATAAATAACAATGTCCTACTGGGAACTACATTCAGTATCTTTTAATAAACTATAATGGAAAATAATCTGAAAACAATGCATGTATAACTGGATTACTTTTCTGTAATCAGAAACTAACATAATATTGTAAATCAACTATAATTAAAAAATAAAGTACTGGAACTTAATCATGTATATATAATGAATAAAAGATCTTAAAAGTAAAAGAAAACCAAAGTGGCCAACCTAAGCTCCAGATTCACATGGCCTTTCAGTAAGACTATACCAATCTGCACTCCCAACAGCAGTATTACATGAGTACCCTTCTCTCGCTGCACCGCTATTGGCAGTCTATCTGAGACAAACAAATGTTTCCTCAGCTAGTACACCTAGTAATTACACTTATACTTACACCCAATGGTGGAGTCTAAATCCTTATCTGTCAAGTGGCCCCTGCAACAATCCTGAACGAGATCTCCTCAGAGTAAGAATCAGTACACCCTTGGCAAAACTTGCTTTGTTCAAATAGCGTTTCTCTACCTCAGCACTGCTGATGTTTTGAATGAGATACTCCTTCGCTGCGGAGGACTATCTCACACACTCAAAAAAGTGTAATGGCATCCCTGGCCTCTACTCGCTTGATGGCAGCTGCACCCGTTTTTCCAATCTGTGATAACAAAAATATCATCACATATCCCAAGATGCAGACAAATGACCCCTGGCAAAATCGTCCCCAGTTGGATATATGGTGTTAGAAGAATAAAATCCTAGGCATCAGATACAAAAGTCTATGACCAGAAGTTAACGATAATGGTTCAGGTAAACTTGTTATAGGCAGAGACTAAAGAGACAAATAAATAAAATGTAGGCTAAAATACTCACTTTGCTTTATAGGGTGAGTCTGAACCAGAATTTTTTGCTTCCAATAAACTCTCATATTCCTTGGCCCTGGAGAGAAAAGAGTTTTATCACTGTTAGCTATTTTGTTGCTAATTTTTATACCAAAATAAAACTTTGGCTATGTTTTTCCCCTCCCAGTATTAAGAATATTACTATGCTGATTTTTAACAATTCCATTTCTGACACTGCTTCTTTACAATACTATAAATGTGATCCAAAAAGATTGAAAAATACGTATTTCCTCACAGGATAAAAATCATAAAAACATTTCTGAGTTAGGGACTTGGTACAGAATGGTGCTTATTTTTCAAAAATATCAAAATCATAATTAAATCTGAAACCATATTAACTTTCTACAAGGAGGTTGAGATGGCTGAATATCAATGTATCTTAAGAGGTATTCAATGCAAAATTACTGTTGTTGTTGTTCAGTTGCTAAGTCAGTCATGTCCAACTCTTTCTGACTCCATGGACTATAGCCCGCAAGACTTCCCTGTCCTTCACCATCTCCCAGAGTTTGCAAAAACACATGTCCATTGAGTTGGTGATGCCATCCAACCGTCACATCCTCTGATGCCCCCTTCTCCTTCTGCCCTCAATCTTTCCCAGCATGAAGGTCTTTTCCAAAAAGTTAGCTCTTTGCATCAAGTGGCCAAAGTATTGGAGCTTCAGCATCGGTCCTTCCAATGAATATTTAGGGTTGATTTCAAGACTGACTGATTTGATCTCCTTGAAGTCCAGGGGACTCTCAAGAGTCTTCTCTAACACCACAATTCAAAAGCATCAATTCTTCTATGTCCAGCCTTCTTTATGGTCCAACTTTCACATCTGTACATGACTCCCAGAAAAACCATAGCTTTGACTATATGGACCCTTGTTGGCACAGTGATGTCTCTGCTTTTTAATATGCCGTCTAGGTTTGACATAGTTTTTCTACCAAAGAGCAAGTGTCTTTTCATTCTGAGGCTGTAGTCACTACCCACAGTGATTCTGGAGCCCAAGAAAATAAAATCTGCCACTTTTTCCATTATTTATCTATTTGCCATGAAGTGATGGGACTGGATGCCACGATCTTCGTTTTTTGAATGTTGAGTTTTAAGACAGCTTTTTCACTCTCCTCTTTCATCTTCATCAAGAGGCTCTTTAGCTCCTCTTTGCTTTCTGCCCTAGGGTGGTATCACCTGCTATGTGAGGTTGTAGGTATTTCTCCTGGCAATCTTGATCTAGCTTATGAGTCATCCAGTCCAGCATTTCGCATGATGTGTCTGCATAAAGTTAAATAAGCAGGGTGACAATATGCAGCCTTGATGTATTCCTTTCCCAATTGTGAATCAGTTTGTTGTTCCAGGTCCTGTTCTAACTGTTGCTTCTTGACCTGAATACAGGTTTCTCAGGAGACAGGTAAGACAGGTATTCCCATCTCTTTCAGAATTTTCCAGTTTGTTGTGATCCACACAGTCAAAGGCTTTAGAGGGTCAATGAAGCAGAAGTAGATGTGTTTTTTGAGTTTCCTTGCTTTATCCAATAGATGTTAGCAATTTGACGTCTGGTTCCTCTGCCTTTTCTAAACCCAGCTTGGAGATCTGGAATTTTTCAATTCATGTACTGCTGAAGCCTAGCCAGAAGGATTCTGAGCATTAGCTTACTAGCAGGTGAAATGAGTGCAATTGTGTGGTAGTTTGAACATTCTTTGGCATTGCCCTTCTTTGGGTTTGGAATGAAAACTGACTTTTTCCATTCCTGTGGCCACTGCTGCGTTTTCCAAGTTTGCTGACATATTGAGTGCAGTACTTTCACAGCACCATCTTTTAGGATTTTAAATAACTCAGCTGGAATTCTATCACCTCCATTATCTTTGTTCATAGTATTGCTTCCTGAGACCCACTTGACTTAACACTCCAGGATGTCTGGCTCTAGGTGAGTGACTACACCATCATGGTTATCTGGGTCATTAAATTCTTTTTTTGTACAGTTCTTCTGTGTAAAGAATAGTCATTGAAGTCTAGAAGTAATTTTAAAAGGCAGTGGAAATGATGATCAGATACTCAAAGATTGGTTTTGGTCTGCTTTTGTTTATACTGACTAAATGCCAAAAGTCTGCAAAAATCTAATAACACTTCTCTGTCATTGTTCAACTAAGCTCCAGCTTGTGTGTTCCAGCACTTAAGAGCCATCAATAGGTCAACCATCAGCAAATGTCACTTCTACAATATATTAACAATGATTTAATTTTTCAATTTCTCTTTTCAGAGGTCAAAATTTAAATTTAAATACAAAGGGTTCTAGTCTCTAATCATTAGTGACCTGTGAAAGAACTAATCACAATGTACACCAATCTAGACAGCGATGACTGGTAAAAAAAATAAAAACTGCTTCATAAAAACCTGAAAGATGCAAATTACAACAGGCCTAATGAGAGAAAAAATCAATCTAGCAAAGGTTATGCTTGGGAATGAAGAAATAACTAAACATTAAATTATGTATGTTTCGACCTACATGTGCACATTGAAAGTGAAAGGGCTAATCACTCAGTCGTGTCCAACTCTTTGCAACCCCATGTACTATAGCCCACCAGGCTCCTCTGCACATAGGATTTCCCAGGCAAGAGTGCTGGAGTGGGTTGCCATTGAACACTCTCAATGTGCTCATTGCTCTCAGCCAAAATATTAAGGCATATCAAAATGGGGAAATATCCACACTGTACTTGCAATTGTGACTTCATATGAAGGTGGGAAAAACTACAGTTATGTCGGGTTCAATGTATTCCAAGCACACATGTCAGGAGCTATACACTCACTGTCTTGTAAAGTCTTAAAAAAAGATGTCTTTTCCTCATTTTACAAAAAAGAAACTGAGGCTTAAGAAGTTGTCTATTATATCAAAACATTTCTTCATCTGAGGCTTCAAGTGGAAAAGACTGAACACATTCTCCCATTTGTACACACTTAACTAGAAAATTATACTACTACCCAAAGATATCCTAACTCTACCTGAAATGGTAGTTAAGCACTTTTTCCTAACTTGAATCATGTCTTGATTCACTTTTAACAATCAATTAAATACTTATTTCCAGAGTTCATACTCTGTATAAACTAAACTAGAATACGGGGGATAATAAGAGTTATATATAGCAGGGATGAGGTATATACATAGTGGAGCTATTCAAGATATGTATTCTCCACAAGGAAGAGGAAGATACAGCATTAAAAGGCATATAATTCTGCAAAGCTGAGTAGGTAACAGATGCGAACTGTCACAAGTACCACCTAAGATGCTAGGGGGAGTTTCCTCAAGGAAATGGAAAGCGTACCTGCTTGAAAGATAGGTAGCATCTGAATACACGAAAAGAAAATGCCATTAACAAGAGAGAGAAGGGAGCAATAATGAAGACACAGAGGGAAACCCAAGTTATACTGAGGGAACTGTGAACAGAGCCCTTTGGCTGGAGCAAAAGATTAAAATATGGAAATAATGAGAGATAAGACTGAATATTATAATTAAATTCTGGTTATTTACTTCTTAAGATAATGACTCACTTTATCAATATTTTAAATTTATTAGAGACATGTTGTATACTACATTTCCTCACTTTTAGTCTCCTTGTTATCATGATTATATTTTTTCTCAGCCATAATGTGGGATATTTATTTACTCCATTTTTTGGCTAGACTTTTCATAGGCTCTTTTGTTACCAATATGCTCAAAGAATTAGATCTTATCAACTTCTATTTAACTTGTTTTTATCTTTATAACGATACAGTACATTGTAAGGGCCATATGTGTATTTGTTCAACAAATATAAATAAATCCACACCACTTTCCAGGAAGGAGATATGAATATTGTTCTAATCCTTGAGTTTTTTTTTAGATCCTTTCTACTTCAACTGATAAAACAACTTAAGGTTAAAATTTCATTCTGAGTAATTTTTTGACTACATCCCCATAAGTTTCATTTTCTGTCACAAATTTCAAATAGTTTATTTCCATTTTTTATTACTCAAAAAAAAAAAAACTCGTTAATTCAAATATTTCCCGCCCCACCCCCATGCTTTGGTTCCAAAATGTTCATATGTCTTTATAATTTTTTTCATTCTTGGGTCAGCTTTATATTTACATACAATAAATACTTAAAGTTTTAAACCTATAATTTGATGAGTTTTCACAATTGGGCCTACCAATGTAAATGAAACCACAATCATGATATAAAGCATTTCTACCACCCACAAAGGTTTTTCGTGTTTTTTTTGCAGTAACTCTCTTTCCCCTTCCCCTACCCTTTCGTTCCTAGCAACCAGCTGTCTACTTTCTACTCCTAAAGCTTTCTGAATATCAAATCAGTACAATCATACATATTCTCTTATGTCTGAATTAATTCATTTAGAATAAATCTCTTGAGAGTCTTTCATAATGTCGAATATATTATTAGTTTATTCCTTTCCACTGCTTTACAACAGTTCCATTCTTTGGATACCATAATTTGTTTATCCACTACCAGTTGAATATTTTACTTTCCAATCTGGGACTACTATGATATAGTTAAACTACCATGAACATTTGTAGACAAATCACTGCATGGATAAATGTCTTAATTTCTCTTAGATAAATACAGAAGTGGGATTGCTAAGCTATATGACAAGCACCTGCTTAACCTTAATTTACAAAATGTTTATCAAATGGGTCATTCTAATTTGTACTTCTACCAGCAAAGTATAGAGTTTCAGTTGCTTTAATCTCCAATTATTACTAATGAACAGCCTATTTCTCCCCTCAGTTCTGTCAGTTTTCCCTTCATGTATTTTGTGGCTTTCTCACATGCATATATGTTTGTAACTGTTATATAGTTTTGACGGATTCATTCTTTCATCACTACAAAATGTCCTTTTTTTTAATTGTACAATTTTGGTCTTAACGTATACATTGTATTATATTAATACAGTTTAGCTACATTATCTTGCAGAGGTTATTCTTCTCATGAGGTATCTGTTTCTTTCCTTTCACATTAGCCAGCTGGGTTCTTATATATTAAGTGAGTCCCTTGCAGATAGCATATAGTTGAATCATTTTAAAAAAATTCATTCTGCCAACCTGTATCTTTCACTGGAGTCTTTGATGTGAATGTGTGAGTCACTCAGTCCTGTCTGACTCTTTGTGACCCCATGAACTCTAGCCTTCCAGGCTCCTCTGTCCATGGGATTTCCCAGGAAAGAACACTGGAGTGTGTTCAGTCAGTTCAGTTCAATTCAGTCGCTCAGTCATGTCCGACTCTCCACGACCCCATGAATCACAGCACGCCAGGCCTCCCTGTCCATCACCAACTCCCGGAGTTCACTCAAACTCATGTTGCCATTCCCTTATCCAGGGAATCTTCCTGACCCAGGGATCAAACTCAAGTTTCCTGCATTGCAAACGGATTCTTTACTATCTGAGCCACCAGGGAAGCCCTGGAGTCTTTAATGCACCTATATTTAACATAATTACTGATAAGGACGTATTTACTTCTGCCATTTTGCTGTTTTATGTATGCTCTCTTTTGTCCCCCATTTCCTTCATTACTGCTTTATCTTGTGTTAAATGTACCATCTTCATTCCACTCTCATTTCTTCACACATATATACGTACATATGTATTTGTTTAGTTATTTATTTTCTTTGTAGGACTGTGAAGAAAGCTGATCACCGAAGAATTGATGCTTTTGAACTGTGGTGTTGGAGAAGACTCTTGAGAGTCCTTTGTACTGCAAGGAGATCCAACCAGTCCATTCTAAAGGAGATCAATCCTGGGTGTTCATTGGAAGGACTGACGCTAAAGCTGAAACTACAATACTTTGGCCACCTCATGCGACGAGTTGACTCACTGGAAAAGACTCTGATGCTGGGAAAGGTTGGGGGCGGGAGGAGAAAGGGATGACAGAGAATGAGATGGCTGGATGGCATCACTGACTCTGTGGACATGAGTTTGAGTGAACTCCGGCAGTTGGTGATGGACAGGGAGGCCTGGCGTGCTGTGATTCATGGGGTCGCGGAGAATCGGACACGACTGAGCGACTGAACTGAACTGAACTGAATTATAATCAACATCTTATTTCATAACAATCTAGCTAGAATTAATACCAGCTTAGTTTCAGTAATATACAAAAGTGTTGCTATATAGCATTTGGCTTCCCAGGTGGCTCAGTGGTAAAGAAGATGCCAGCCAAGCAGAAGATGTGGGTTCAATCCCTGGGTCATGAAGATCCCGTGGAGAAGGAAATCATAATCCACTTCAGTATACTTGTCTGGGAAAACCAATGGAGAGAGTAGCCTGATGGAGTATAGTCCATAGGGTCGCAAAAGAGTGAGTCACGACTTAGAGACTAAACAACAACAATATAGCACTTATCCTTTATGCTAGAATTATAAAGCACATATTTACACAGTGTGTGCCCATAAACATAGGTTTATAATTATTATTTTGTACAGTTCACTTTTAATTCAAATGGGAAAAACGAGGAGTTACAAAAATACTACATTTAGACTGACTTATATAGTTATTTTTGGAGAAGGAAATGGCAACCCACTCCAGTGTTCTTGCCTGGAGAATCCCAGGGACGGGGGAGCCTCGTGGGCTGCTGTCTGTGGGGTCACACAGAGTCGGACACGACTGAAGTGACTTAGCAGCATTTGGGATTAGGGGTGGGAGGAGACGGGGACGACAAAGAATGAGATGGCTGGATGGCATCACTGACTTGATGGACATGAGTTTGAGTGAACTCCAGGAGTTGGTGATGGACAGGGAGGCCTGGAGTGCTGTGATTCATGGGGTCACAGAGTCGGACACGACTGAGCGATTGAACTGAACTGAACTGATAGAGTTATTTCTATAGTGTTTTGTATTTCTTTGTGTGTATTCAGGTTACTGTCTACTTATTTTTTTTCAATCTCAGACTGAAGATTTCCTTTAGAGCATCTTGAAGTGCAGGTCTACTAGAGACAAACCCTTGGCTTTTGTTTCCCATAAAATGTATGAATTTCTCCTTCATTTTTGAAATTTTGCCAAGTATAGAATTCTTGGTTGACAATTTGTTTTCTTCTACTAGGAAACTGAATATGTTTATCCTGCTAGCTTCTGACCACCATATTTTCCTATAAGAAATAAACTGCAGATATTTTATATATGAAGAGTTGTTTCTCTTTTAATGCTTTTAAGATTTTCTTTGTCATTATCTTCCAGTGTTTGATTATGTGTCATAACGTGGATCTCTGCATTTCTTCTACTTTGAGTTTGTTGAACTTCCTGGATCTGCAGATTCACGTACTTCATTAAATTTGGAAAACTTTCAGATATATTTCTTCAAATGTCCTCTGCCCTTTGCTCTCTCTACTCCCCTTCTGGGATGCCCCTTATGTTTATGTTGGTATGCTGGATAGTGTCCCACAGGTCTCTGACTTTTACCCATTCTTTTTTCTTTCTCTTCTATAGAAAGGATAATCTCAATTGATAGTTTCTCAAGGTCACCAATTCTTTCTTCTACCTGCTCAAGTAACCATGAATCCTTCAAGTAATTATTCATTTCAATTTTTGTACTTTACATCTACAAAATGTATTAGTTCCTTAAAAAACTTTTAAATCTCATTATTAACCTTTTCCAGTTGGTTAGATATCATTCACATGGTTTCCTTTACCTCTCTGAGTACATTTTAAATTTTTAAAGTCTTTGTCTAGGAAGGCCAATGTCTAGGCTTCCCCAGGGACACTTTTTATTAATTCCTCCCCCCCAAAGTATGGGCCAATTTTCTTTTTCTTTGCATGCCTTGCAACTTTTCCTTAAGAACACACTTCTATATTTAAAATGGATAACCAACAAAGACCTACTGTACAGCACATGGAACTCTCCTCAATGTTACATGCCAGTCTGGATGGAAGTGGGGTTTGAGGGAGAATGGATCTATGTATATGTATGGCTGAGTCCTTTCACTGTTCACCTGAAACTACCACCACATTGTTAACTGGCCAATTCAAAATAAAGTGTTTAAAGTTATAAAAAAAAAAAAAGATCAATGTCATATTAAAAAAACAGATATTTTAAGCATTATAATGTGGAAACTCTGGAAATCAGATTCTGTTTCCTCTCAGGGTTTGTTTTTGCTTGTTGTACATTTGTTTAGTGACTTTTCTGAACTAATATTCTAAAGTTTATATTCTTTGTCATTATGATCCCTAAAGTCTTGGTTATTTTATTTTAGGAATCAGCTAGTTATCCAAGAGATTTCTTTGAACACCACAAATAACAACAACAAAAAGTCCCAATCTAGTATTTGCAGATGAGCTGTGTGACTGTGTTGGGGCAAGCCAACAAGACACAGTCAGGCAGATTACAACACTGTCTTAGCCCTCACTTCCTGCTTGCATAAAAGCCTGATGGTCAGGTGGGGAAAAGGCTCCAGGGTTGTCTTGGGTCTTTTCTAATCATGTACCCATCATCCCTGGGGATACATGTGGCCTTCTAGAGTTCTCAGAGTATGTGGGAGATTTTCAAAGCCTTTGTTTCCCAAAGCATCTCAATCCTCAACCTTTCCCTGAAAGTTTTTATGAGTCATTTATTTATACTAGTTGTATATCCTTGTACTTTTGTGCTGTGCTTAGTCGCTCAGTCATGTCCAACTCTATGCAACCCCATGGACTGTAGCCCGCCAGGCTCCTCTGTCCATAGGGATTCTCCAGGCAAGAATACTGGAGTGGCTTGCCATGCCCTCCTTGCACCAGGTATCATCATTTAACACATCTGCCTTCAAATTGTTTTGACAATTATCTCAGGTAACCTCCTCAGCTCTGGGAGAATTCTGAGTTAGGCAAAAGAAGGACAAACTCTTAAAACTAACCTTTCAGAGAACCATCAGAGAGGTCAAAACAGCTATGGTTCTTTGAGTACAGGATCTGTTCTTCTCCAGTATTAGGTACCTGACAGGGAGGCCTGGTGTGCTGTGATTCATGGGGTTGCAAAGAGTTGGACACGACTGAGCGACTGAACTGAACTGAACAAGGATGCAGTTGATTGTCTTCAAAGCTTCTGCTGAGTTGGGAAGTTGAGATATGATCAGGGTAAGCTAAAATGCCACTACCCTCTTTTACGGGCTTCCCTTGTGGCTCAGACAGTAAAGAATTTGACTGCAATGCAGGAGACCTGGGTTTGATCCCTGGGTCAGGGAGATGCCCTGGAGAAGGGAATGGCAACCCATTCCATTATTCTTGCTTAGAGAATTCCATGGACAGAAGAGCCTGGCAGGCTACAGTCCATGGGGTTGCAAAGAGCTGGACATGACTGAGCAACTTTCACTTTCACCCTCTTTTTAAAAGTTGAATTATAGTTAATCAGTAATTTTGCAGAGCAAAATGACTCAGTGATACATATAAATGTATTTTTTCTTTTTTAGATTATTTTACATTATTGGTTATTATAAGATATTGAGTACAGTTCCCTGTGCTATACTGTAGATCCTCGTAGTTTATTTTATATATAATAGTATGTAAATGCTAACTCCTTGGAAGGAAAGTTATGACCAACCTAGATAGTATATTAAAAAGCAGACACTTATTTTGCCAACAAAGGTCCGTCTAGTCAAGGCTATGGTTTTTCCCGTGGTTATGTATGGATGTGAGAGTTGGACTGTGAAGAAAGCTGATCGCCGAAGAATTGATGCTTTTGAACTGTGGTGCTGGAGAAGACTCTTGAGAGTTCCTTGGACTGCAAGGAGATCCAACCAGTCCATTCTAAAGGAGATCAGTCCTGGGTGTTCATTGGAAGGACTGATGCTAAAGCTGAAACTCCAATACTTTGGCCACCTCATGCGATGAGCTGACTCACTGGAAAAGACTCTGATGCTGGGAAGGATTGGGGGCAGGAGGAGAAGGGGACGACAGAGAATGAAATGGTTGGATGGCATCACCGACTTGATGGACATGAGTTTGAGTGAACTCCAAGAGTTGGTGATGGACAGGGAGGCCTGGCATGCTATGATTCATGGGGTCGCAAAGAGTCAGACACAACTGAGCAACTGAACTGAACTGAATCTCAAACTACTAATCTATCCCCCCACAACTACCCCATTTGAATCATGTTTCTTTTCTATGTCTGTGAGTTCCTTTCTGTTTCATAAATAAGTTCATCTGTATCATTTTTTTAGATTCTACATATAAGTGATATATGAGATTTGTCTTTCTCTGACTTATATCACTCACTTAGGATGATAATCTGTAGGTCCATCTGTGTTGCTGCAAATAGCATTATTTCATTCTTTCTTTTTTTAACTGAAGTATAACTGCTTTCCAATGTTGTGTTAGTCTCTGCTGTACAATGAAGTGAATCAGCTATCTGTATACATATATACCCTCCCTCTGGATCTTCCTTCCCTCACATTCCACCATCCAAGTCATCACAGAACACCAAGCTGTGGTGTTCTATACATCATGTTCCCACTACCTATCCATTTTACACATGGTGGTGTATTTATGTCAAACTTGATCTCTCAATTCATCCCACTCTCCCCCTCCCCCACTGTGTTCACAAGTGCATTCTCTACATCTGCATTTCTATTCTGCCCTGCAAACAGGTTCATCAGTACCATTTTTCTAGACTCCACATATATGTGTTACTATATGACATTTGTTTTTCTCTAACTTATTTCACTTTGTATGATATATTCTAGGTCCGTCCACATCTCTACAAATGACCCAATTTCATTCTTTTTACAGTTGATTAAAATTCCATTATATATATATGTACCACATCTTCTTTATCCATTCATCTGTCAATGGAAATTTAGGTTGTTTCCATATCCTGGCTACTGTAAACAGTGCTTCGGTGAACCCTGGGGTACATGCGTCTTTTTCAATTATGGCTTTCTCAGGTTATATGTCCAATAGTGGGATTGGTAGTGGGTCATATGGTAGTTCTATTTTTAGTATTTTTAAGGAAACTACATTACTGTTTGGGAGAAGGAAATGGCAACACACTCCAGTATTCTCCAGAATGCTGAATGCTGTGGACAGAGGAGCCTGGTGGGCTGCTGTCCATAGAGTCAGACATGACTGAAGCAACTTAGCATGCATGCATACACTGGAGGAGGAAATGGCAACCCACTCCAGTATTCTAGCCTGGAGAATCCTAGGGAAAGAGGAGCCTGGTGGGCTGTCGTCTACGGGGTTGCACAGAGTTGGACACGACTGAAGTGACTTAGCAGCAGCAGCAGCACATTACTGTTCTCCATAGTGGCATATCAAGTTACATTCCCACCAACGGTGCAAGAGGGTTTCTTTTTCTCTGCACCCTCTACAGCATTTATCGTTTGTAGATTTTTTTGATGATGGCCATTCTGATTGGTGTGAGGTGATACCTCATTGTAGTTTTGATTTGCATTTCTCTAATAATTAGCAATGTTGAGCATCTTTTTCATGTGTGTCTTGGCCACCAGTATGTCTTCTTTGATAAAATGTCTAGTTAGGTCTTGATACTAAGCTGCATGAGCCTTCTGTATACTTTGGAGATTAATCTTTTGTCCATTGTTTTGTTTGCAAATATTTTCTCCCATTCTGTGGACTGTCTTTTCCTCTTGTTTACGCTTTCCTTTTCTGGGCAAAAGCTTTTAAGTAGGTCCCACTTATGTCAAAAAGTGTTTTTCCTATGTTTTTCTCTAAGAGTTTTATAGTGTCAGGTCCTACATTTAGGTCTTTTATCCATTTTGAATTTAATTTTGTGTATAGTGTTAGGGAGTGTTTTAATTTCATTCTTTTACATATAGTTGTTTAACTTTCCAAGAAACATTTATTGAAGAGGCTGTCTTTTCTCCACTGTATATTCTTGCCTCATACGTCATAGATTAGGTGACCACAGGTGCATGAGATTGTCTCTGGACTTTTCCTTCCTGCATCATTGACCTTATTTTTGTTTTTGTGCCAGTACCATATTGTCTTGATTACTGTAGCTATGAAGGAGCCTGATTCCTACAGCTTCATTTTTCTTTTTCAAGATTGCTTTGTCTATTCAGGGTCTTTTGCATCAAAATACAAATTAAAAAATTTTTGATTCCGGTTCTGTGAAAAATGTTACTGGTAATTTGATAAGAACTGCACTGAATTTGTAGATTGCCTTGGGAAGCATAGACATTTTGACAATATTGACTCTTCCAGTTCAAGAACATGGTATATCTTTCCATCTGTTTGTGTCATCTTTGATTTCTTTCATCAGTGCCTTACGCTTTTCAGAGTATAGGTCTTTTGCCTCCTTAGGCAGATTTATTCCAAGGTATTATTTTTGATGCAGTGATAAATGGGATTGTTTCTTTAATTTTTTTCTGATTTTTCATTGTCAGTGGATGGAAAAGCAATCGATTTCTGTGTATTAAATGTGTATGCTGCAACTTTATCAAATTAACTGATGGACTCTAGTAGTTTTCTGGTAGTATCTTTTTCTATGTATACTATGATGTCATCCGCAAACACTGAAGTAAGTAAAACTTACTTCTTTTCCAGTTTGGATTCCTTTTTCTTCTCTGACTGCTATAGCTAGGACTTCCAAAACTATGCTGAATAAAAATGGCAAGAATGGACACCCTTGTCTTGTTCCTGATATTAGAGGAAATGCTTTCAGATTTTCACCATTGAGTATGATGTTAGTTATGGGTTTGTCATATGTGACCTTATTTCCTCTATGCCCACTTTGCGAAGAGCATTTTTTTAAATAATAAATGGATGCTGAATTTTAGCAAAAGCTTTTTCTGCATCTACTGAGATGATCATAATGGTTTCTACTCTTCAATTTGTTAATATGTTGTATCACACATTGATTTAGGGATACTAAAAATCCTTAAATTCGTGGGATTAAACCCACTTGATCTCCTTTTAATGTATTGTTGGATTCAGCTTGATAGAATTTTGTTGAGGATTTTTGCGTCTATGTTCATCAGTGGTATTGGCCTATTATTTTATTTCAGCTCATATTGGTAACAGGGCGATGGTGGGAAGGCAGACATTTTTAAGAAGAACAAAATGCTCTGGCATATTCCAAAACAGCTCCTTATTCCCTGCTGGAAACAAAAGCATTTTGCTGTGATACTCACTTTGAGAACCCGGTCAAGCTCTTAGAGGTGAAGTACACAGAAGTGTGGGGCTCTCGTGTAGTTCTGATTCCCATATTTGTCCACCTTGAACTTCTAGAGATTGATTCATCAATTATAGTTCAGGTTTTCCTACCCCAGTACTGATTTCCACAGAGGTTTCCGCTCTCATTAAGTTGTGATTTTCTCTATTTGCTTATCTGTCTATCCAACCTGGAAGACTGCATCCTACACTGTTACTTCACGTATCTACTGCATCTAAGAAGAGCTGCTGATTGTTCACTTTTTCACATTTTTACCTGTTGTTAGGATGGAGTGAGAGGTGATTTCCAAGCTTGCTATGTGCAGAACTAGAAATTAGAAGTATAATAGAATAATGTATGCAACTTTGTGTTAATAAATTCAACAACTGAGATGAAGTGGACACACTACTTGAGACACAAAATACCAAAACTGAAGAAGAAATACAAAGTGTGACTTCACTGATGAATTATATACATAATTTAAATAAGAAAGTGAAAGTGAAGTCGCTCAGTCCTGTCTGACTCTTTGTGACCCTGTGGACTGTAGCCTACCAGGCTCCTCCATCCATGGGATTCTCTAGGCAAGAATACTGGAGTGGGCTGCCATTTCCTTCTCCAGGTAAATAAGGAACTAATTCTAATCCTATAGAAACTCCTGCAGACACAGACAAATAGTTTTCAACCCACTTAAGCAAGCCAACATTCTCTTGATTACAAAACCCAAAGATATTGTAACTACAGATCGACATACATCACGAGCATAAATGCACCAATCTTTTATAAACAGTTAGCAAACTTAATCCAACAATATACAAAAAAATTATATAAAATGAGAAAACTGGGTTTATTAAAAGAGTATAAGGTTGACTTAACACTCAAAAGTCAGTACGGAGTTATATACCTTACATGGGAATAGGATGCAAATTATATCTCACTAAAGCTGTCATAACAAGTCAACATAATGCACCAAATTGGTAAAATGAAAGAGTACATTTCAATAGATGTAGAAAAGGCATTTGAGAATATGGTATATCAATCTAGTAAAAAAACACTCAGGAAGTTAAGAATAGAATAAAGCTCCCTCCATCTGAGAAATGACATCTACAGAAATTGTAAGGTATGATGTTATAGCTAATATAACGTAACAGTGAAAAACCTACTGCTTTCCCTAAGATCAGCACCAAAGCTTCTGTTTCATATTTTGTAGAAGGTGCAACACAGTGCAATAGACAATAGAAAAAAATAAAAAGTATACTAAGTAGAAAAAAAACAAACAAAACTGATTTTATTCTGATATATCTATGTACATAAAGAAATCTTATAAATTTATAGAACTATTAGAGCTCATAAGTATATTTGGAAAGGTCCCCATATCTAGTGAATATACAAATAGTAATTCTGTCTATATGCTAACAACAAAAAATATTACAAATATAATTTTCAATAGCAACAAAAACTTAAAATTTTAGGGATAAATTTAATGAAGTATTTGTAAAGCATTTAAACTGAAAATTACAAAAAAACTACTAGAGAAATTAAATAAGCTCTAAACAAATGCAGATACCTATCTCATCATGAATTGGAAAATCCAAACTTATCAGGATATCCTTTCTTCCTAAGCTTATCTATAGACCAGTGCAATGCCAATCAAAATCCCAAGAGACTTTTTAATTTTAGATACTAAAAACTGATCTTAATATTTTTGTGAAAATGTAAGACATTGGAAAAACAAACTTCAAAAAGAAAACAAAGTTGAAGATTTCCATTGCTTTAAGACCTACTACAAAGCTACCGTAATCAAGACAGTGTGAAAAGGAACAAAATAATGGAAGAGAACAGACCTGAAGTAGATTCAAACTTCATGGGCTGATTTATATTTTTTATTAGGTGCCAAAATAGAAAAACAGGGTAGAATAGGAGAGTCCAGAAATAGACTCACTCACGTAGGGGAGATTTTTTTTTTTTTTTAACCAAAGCATTAAAACATTATAATGGGAATGGAAATCTTTTCAGTGAATAGTGTTGGAACAACTGGCTGGCTATACAGAAAAATAAACTTGGACCTATTCTTCATATCATACCCACTAATTTGTTTGAGCTGGATCATAAATCTAAATGCCAAAACTAAAATTACAAGGCTTCTAGAAAAAAAAAAACAAAGGTTTTTTAACCTTTCGTCAGACAAAAACCTCTTAGAACCCAGAAAGCACAAGACCTAAAGAGAACATATTGATAAAATAGACATCATCACGATTAAAAATACATTTGCTTATCAACAGCTATTGCCAACAAAATGTATAGGCAAGCTCCAGATTCAGAAAAAAATTCACATAACACATAATTGGCAAAAAACATGTAGCTAGAATGTATAAACAACTCAAAGATAAAATGACAAACAACTCAACTTTTAAAATGGGCAAAAACCTTCAACAGAAACATCATAAGGGAAGATATGCATGGTGAAAAATTACATAGAAAGATACTCAATACATATTATTAATCACTAAGGAAGTGCAAATTAGAATCACGAGATACAACTATGCTCACACTGGAATTAAGATTAAAATTTTAAAAATTAAAAATACCAAGTATTAACAAATGTTGAGCGACTGGGACTCCCCAGGTCGCAGAAGTGTAAAATAGTACCACCACTGTGAAAAAAAAGTGGAATTTCAGTTTTAAGTATTTATCCAAAAGAAAGGAGAATGTAAATACACCTGAAGACTTGATAGAAAGCTAATTCACAAATGCCAAAGAAGTGAAAATCCAAATGTCTATTAACAGATGAACAGATAAAAATTTATGGAATATGCACACAATGGTATGTTCAGCAATGAAAAAAAAACAAATTACACACATGTCAAAATACAGATATATCTCAAAAATGTTATACAGCTGACCCTTGAACAGCATGTCACTGAACTACATGGGTCTTCTTATACTTGGATTGCTTTCAGTAGTAAACACCACAGCATTACACGATCCCCAGCTGGCTAAACCCAGCCTCCATGGGTTTAACCAACAGAGGAACTGCAGATGTGGAGCACCAACTGTAAGTTACGTGTGGATTTTTGACTGAATGGAGACTCAGTGCTCCTAACACTCTCATCGTTCAAGGATCCACTGTACTTAGTAAGAGAAGTCAGCCACAAAGACTTCATTTGTATGTATTTCTAGAATAGGAAAAACTAACCTATGATGATAGAAAGCAGGTCAGTGGTTACCAAGAGCCAAGGGTAGCGAAAGACTGACTGGAAAGAGACACAAAGACACTGAAACAACGCAAAGGCTCTAGTGGATTATACGTGAGTATGCAGGTTTGACAAAACTCAACAACTGTACATCAGAGATCTCTACATTCACGTATGTAAACCACACTGCAATGGAAAAAGTCTACTGATATAGGTATGAAAGCATAAAAAGGATACGTGTATGCCAAAAAATGAGCAGCATCAGAATTATAGGATTGTCCCTATAATTTAAAGATTTCCTTTAAAAACCTAGCATTGCTATGTATATATCAGTGCCTGAAGGACAGCCTCACTGAAAAGGTTAACATTTGAGCAAAGACCTGAAGGAGGTAACAGTGCTAAGCTCTATGGATATATGTGGGAGAGCTGTCCAGAAAGAGGAAAACTGGAGTGTAAAAGCCCTGAGGCTTTGAGAAGAGAAGTGACATGATCTGACACATTAACAGGTTCACTTTGGCCAGCATGTTTAGAATAGACTGTGAGAAGCCAATGATGGAAACAAAGAGACAAGTCAGGGAAGTACTGTAATAACCCAGGTGAGATATGATGGAGGCTTGATTGAGGGGGAGGTAGTGATGCTAGAGAAAGACAGTCTCTGAACGTTCGTACTTTACAGCAAAGCTAACATGATTTGCAGTTAGGCTGGATGAGATGTGGGACAAAGAAAAAGGTTAAGGACAATTTCAAGGGTCTTGGCACACACAACTAGAATGGAGTTACCTGATTCCTAATACAGAGAAAACTAGAAGGGAGAGGCTTTGGAGGGGCAGATGCAGAGAAGAAAGCAGGAACTCATTTTGGACACACTAAATGTGAGTACAATTGAAGATATAAAACTAGTAGTCATCAACAGGTGGAGAATATTTAAAGACAAAACACCTGGTGAACTAACCAAAGGAATGTGTACATACAGGAAAAAGAGAAAGGTCCAAAGAATGGACTCAGTACCATTTGTGGAGGTCAGCAAGTTCAGCAAAAACTAGAAACGAAGGTCAGTAATACCCTAAAGTATATACTGTAAAACTATTCTTAGAAACTTCAAGGAACTACAAAAAATAAAAATAAAAAACCAACCAAAAAAGCCTTTTCTATTCTTTGCTTGAATGAGTACTCTCAAGTTTCCACTGATTATGTAAGATGAAATGGACATCTTCTAATTACAATCTGAAATTGGAAACTACAGAGAGATAATACCTGTTCACCATTATTCTAGACCTGTATTTCTATAATTCCGTAGGTCAAGCTTCTCTTTCTCTAACCATTTAGGAATGAAGGTGCAACAACATATTCAGACAACCTTTCTTCAAACAGCAAAGAATTCTTTTCTAAGGCGGAACTACACTTGTGTCCTGGAACAAGACTCATCAGTCATCAGACGATGCTTAGAGTTTGTGAGGTAATGATGTACTACACAGCTGTCTGATCCTTAGATGTCACTTTGGAGGCTGATGATAAACTACAGGTCTGACAACTCACTTTCCATTTCAAGATATTTCTTGAACTTTCTCTTGTTGTGACAGGCAACCAAATTGATTAAACCTAGTCATGGAATTTGACACTACAGCCAGCAGACTTCTATTTGTTGATTGCTATTGATTTTCTTTGATACTTCATTTAAAAATCAATAGTTGGAAAGAAAAATAGGCTTGGTTTACACATACTTAAACATACTATTGTATGCTGAAGGAGGCACAAGTTTGGCATGGCTTTGGCATCCAATTATAAGAAGAGCTCTTAACAGGTGAAAGCAAGGGCTTTAGATCGATATTCAGTTTTCTTTCTCAATCAAAGAAAGTGGCTATAAATTAGGCTCATCAGTATTATTTTCAAGGCTTTCTTGAAGCAAACAAGTTTAAACTTTTGGGGAGGGACAGAGAGCTTCCTTGGATTTACATTAAAAATGATAAACCTCTAAAACTTTTTCTTTGTTTTAAGCATATTTATAGTACCTGAGGGCTTCCCTGGTGGCTTGGCCAGTAAAAAATCCACCTGCAATGCAGGACACCTGGGTTTGTTCCCTAGATCAGGAAGATCCTCTAGAGAAGGAAATGGCTACCCACTCCAGTATTCTTGCCTGGAGAATTCCATGGACAGAGGAGTCTGGTGAGCTACAGTCCACGGGTCACAAATAGTCAGACAGGACTGAGCGACTAACAATTTCACTTTTTTCTTTTCATGGTACCTGAAGTTCATCCGCGCTTTTATCTTTTTGGCTTTCTTCTTATTTTTCTGCCGCTCTTCTCCATCTTTCGAAGGCTCTGGTGGAGCTGTACTTTCAACCACAATGTCAATAACGTATTTCTTTAAGGAAAGGTGCTCCTGCAAGATAAATAAATGAAATAATAATTAAAAACAACATAGCACTGCTACATACTACAGTGAATATAAAAGAATACACAGATGAAAGCAAAAGTAATCTCTATGAAATACCGGCTCCAAAAATTGCTTTGGTAAACCCTGAAGAAATCATTTTACTTGAGACTTTCATTGACCTGTCAAACTTTGCTGCACATCAACTGAGCTAAATGCTAAGGATACAGGGACATACTCAAGTGCCCTGCAACTCCACAATGCAGCAGGAGAGGTAAATTACCATACTCAAATCTATAAAACCCAGCTAGGTACTACAGGAGCTCAAAAGGGGAAACAAGATCACTTGGGGTGATGAAGAAAGATTTAAGAAGGAAGCACCATGTCTGTTATCCCTTGAAGGGTGGATTGAATTTAAACATATGGATATTGGGTATGTGTGTGTTTGTTTGGGCTGGTAGTTGTGAAACATGGCAGGAAAGAGAAAGGAGTAGGGCTTCCCAGAAAACAGGCAGAGGTGAGAAAGCAGAATGTGGCTAGTGGCAGCAGAAATTTGGTCTGGTCTCTGGAGTACACAGAGTTTGGCCCCACTTCCCTCCTTAGCCATCTTGGATTTTATGGCACCTCATTATTATTACTCTCCTGCATGTACACAACTCCCTTGTCCCTCTATTCTTCTTTCATACCTGCATGGAAAAATCTCAACCCTAAATCTAACTCTTTCTCTACTTTGTACTCATAACAGCAGATTAATATGGCTATAATTACAAACCATGGGGACAAGATCTCACTTTAACTTTATGACATTACACCTCAAATGGGCTCTAGAACTGCGAGGCAATCGAGCAACCTTAGTTAACTTTGTCTACATTCTCCCTCCTAGAAATTATTTTAGACCCTCTCCTTAAATTTCCAACATCATCAGAACTGTAGATCACTTCTTCCTCCCTGACACACTTTCTTCACTAGGTTTCTAGATATCACACTCTCCTCCTAACTCCAGCTGTACCTTCTAAGTCTCTTTTCCTGGATCGTTTTCCTCTTCTTGACTGATAAATATTAAACATCTCAGACTTATAACTTCCTTCTTCTCTATTCAAACTTGTTTATCAAGTGCAGTGACTTGAAACATAATTCACAGAGGCAATTCCCAAATTTTTATCTCTAATCCAGACTTCTCCCCTGAACTCTAATTCCTATATCAAACTATCTACTGAAAATCTCCACTTAAGTGGAGTATTTCCAACATAAGCATTTCCAAAATATAATACTCTACAACATAGCTCTTATGCTCCTAATATACATTAAAAATTTATCTTGGAGTGTTTAGTAACTGGTGCTACTATCTGCATAACTGCTCACATCTAATACATCAGTAAATCCTATCCGCTCTACTTTCAAATATACCCATATTAATCTCAATCCAATCACTTCTCCCTGCCACCATCACTTAATCTAAGGCCTCTGAGCTTTCATTTGCATTACGAAATAGCTTCTTAAATATTCTTCCAGCTTCATTGGTCTCAAAATCTTTTCTTTACAAAATCAGCAATTTTTAAAAATATAAATCACATCATATCATTCCTCTTATCAAAATCTTGCATTCTCATCACATTCAGGGTAAAATCCAAAGTCCTTATCACGGTCTACTAAGCCCCACATCATCAACCTCTCCGACCTCATCTTACTCTCTCCTTTGTTCACTCCACTGTGGATGGAGTGGGTATGTTAAAAAGCAGAACTGATCGGGTTTACTGGCAGACTGAGCAGTTGTGCAAAGTTACTGAACACTCTAACAGCAAATTTTATATACACAAGGAGCATAAGAGTTTTGTTGTAGAATGTTATTTTGGAAATGCTTCTGGTGGAAACACAAGTGGAGAGTCACAGGAGACAGTCTGATACAGGAGTGGAGTTCAGGGTGTAGTCGTTCTTCACATTCATCAGGAATGGTACTGCCTCAAGACTCTCATTTCCTTAGCCAAGAATATTCTTCTCCAGGTACTTGCATGGTCTCGGCTAAAATGAACATCCAACCTTACATAACGCTTTCTATTATTTGCCATCTTCTTATTTTGTTTTTCTTCATAGGACTTGTCTATCATCAGTGCCTGATATCAATATTCATTTGTAATCTCTTGCACTAGAATATAAGTTTCATGAGGGCACTGACTGTTTTGTTCAGTGATGGTTCAGTGTCTGGTACTGTGCCTGGCATACAGTAGGCACTCAGTAAGTATAGGTTAAATGAATGATGAAACGAAAGTAACAAGATTTAATACAATATCTGTGGTCAAATGAATGAAGGTGGTCAAAACATACAAACTTTCAGTTATAAGATTAAGTAAATCTTCAGATTGTAATGTACAACACAGTGACTATAGTGAACAATACTGTATTGTATATTTGAAAGTTGCTAAGAGAGTAGATCTTAAAAGTTCTCATTATAGGAAAAAAATTGTAACTCTGAGTGATCACAGACTGTAACTAAACTATGGTAATCATTTCACTATATACAGATATATATATATATATACATAAAATCAAACATTATGTTGTATACCTAAGACTAACACAAATGTTCTATGTCAATTATATCTTGATAAAATAAAAGGAAAAAAGTATTCTGAAGGCTTATTATACAATGTACACCAAGGTAAGTCCTTTACATATGATCATTGATTTAGTCATTTGAACTACACTAAAAGGTAGTTATTACTTTCATTTTAACTATTAGGAAAGAGACATAGAGTCAAATTACTTTCCTGAAGTTACAAAGTCAAGATCATGATGATTAGCAGTTTTGTAGATAGTAGTGATACAGCCTAATTTAAATCCAGACAATATGATTATGGAGTCTATATTTTTGGCTAGTACTTTAGGGATATGGTTAGAAAATGAGATGGGCCATAGAGTTGTGCTTATTATGAAACTTCTATGCTTAGTGAGGTCAGAGGGAAAAAGCCAAATCTTGTACATTTTCTCTTATATATGGAATCCCCAAAATAAAGCAAACAAATGGATATAATAAAACAGAAACAGACTTAGAGAGAACAAACATGGTTATCACTGGTGAGAGGCATAAGAGAGGAACAAGATAATGGAAGAGGATCAACAGGTACAAACTACTAATTATTAAATAAACAACATCAAGGATGCAATGTACAAGACAGGGTATATAATTAGTGTTTTACAGTAACTTTAAATGGAATATAATCTATAGAAATACTGAATCACGGTGTTGAACAAATGAAACTAATATAACACTGTAAATCAACCATATTTCAACAAAAAACAGAAACTTTTCAAATCATAAACTTACCAAAACAGTAAAACAAAATCACCCCAACCAAAGGCGGAAAATATTCTCAAAGTGGGAGTAATTATTTTCATTGATAAATTGGGCCTGTTGTATGCAACATCTTTATACTTTGGCACTAAACAAAGGCAATTACTTAGGTGATAAGTATATATAATATACATATACATGCAATTTGAAAAAATAACCTAGGTCTCAAGTCAAATGAAAGCAATCACATAAGTAAATAAAGAAAACTCCCTTAACATATATCCTAAGGATACATAACACAAAGCAAGTCATGTAAAACCACCATCCAAGTTATCATTTATTAGATACTTGCTGTGATCAGCAAAGGGCTAAAGTCTTCACAACCTCATAGAAAGGTAGGAAAATGTTTGTTTTACAGATGTTTGTTGGAGAAGACTCTTGAGAGTCCCTTGTACTGCAAGGAGATCCAACCAGTCCATTCTAAAGGAGATCAATCCTGGGTGTTCATTGGAAGGACTGATGCTAAAGCTGAAACCGCAATACTTTGGCTACCTCATGCGACAAGTTGACTCACTGGAAAAGACTCTGATGCTGGGAAAGGTTGGGGGCGGGAGGAGAAGGGGACGACCGAGAATGAGATGGCTGGATGGCATCACCGACTCTGTGGACATGAGTTTGAGTGAACTCCTGGAGTTGGTGATGGACAGGGAGGCCTGGCGTGCTATGATGCATGGGGTCACGGAGAGTCGGACAGGACTGAACGACTGAACTGAACTGAACAAAGGATCAAAATGTTTCAATATTATGTTCATGATCATAAAACTCAAGTTCAAAAGGGCTTCCCAGGTGGCGCTGGGAACTCGCCTGCCAATGCAGGAGACACAAGAGGTGTGGGTTTTATCTCTAGGTTGGGAGGACCCCTTGGAGGAGGGCATGGCAACACACTCCAGTATTCTTGCCTGAAGAATCCTACAGACAGGGGAGCCTGGCAGGTTGCAGCTCATAGCGTCGCAGAGTCAGACGTGACTGAAACAACTTAGCATGCACACATGCAAGACCAAGCTTTTTTCCTACTCCACATTCCCTCCCTCTAACACTGCTCAAGTGGGCTAAGTCTCTGACATCTAATTTCTATCACCGCACTAAGGAAAAAGAGTATTTTAAATGACATTTTTAATTTTGTGAAATGCTTAATTACACTATTTTCAGTTGCATACAACTATTTACATATCTAATAGAATCCATTAACGGTCTAAAATGTAGACATTACATAGAAAAATTTGGACTCCATCCAGAACTAACAAAAACTGCATCTTTTAAAAGATATTACAATCACACACACAGCATGCATCATGCACTCTCATTAACTTTTTAAAACAATCTCAAAACTAAAACCAAATGAGAATATATTTCTATTTCAGTTTGACTTAATTTTTTCTTAATACAAATCAACACATGTTAATTATAAAAAATAAACAGAGTGAAGTAAGTCAGAAAGAGAAATGGTAATAAAGTATATTAACGCATATATATGGAATTTAGAAAGATAGTAACGATGACCCTGTATGCGAGACAGCAAAAGAGACACAGATGTAAAGAACAGCCTTTTGGACTCTGTGGGAGAAGGTAAGGGTGGGATGATTTGAGAGAACAGCATTGAAATATGCATATTATCACATGTAAAACAGATGACCAGTGCAAGTTCGATGCATGAAGCGGGGTGCTCAAAGCCAGTACTTGGGGACAACCCAGAGGGATGGGGTAGGGAGGGAGGTGGGAGGGGGGTTCAGGATGGGGGGGACATAGGTACACCCATGGCTGATTCATATGGATGTATGGCAAAAACCACCACAATACTGTAAAGTAATCAGCCTCCAATTAAAATTAATTAATTAATTTAAAATAACACAACTCATGTTAATTATAAAAAATATAAATAAAATTAAGAAATAAAAACCTCCTATAATTTAAACACCTAAAAATAATTAAGTAATCATCTAGACATTTTTCTTCACATACATTTTTATTAAAATGTACATACCTTTTATAATATTTTACAATCCGGTTTTTAAATTTAATATTGCAAATATATTCATTCCATGAAATAATGTTCTACAACATAATCTACTGATTATTCACAGTATACCTAACTTTAATAAATGCTTTTTTGTTAAACATTTGAATTTTTATTTTCAATATGATAAATACTAGGGAAACAAATATAGCTAAACTTTTAGGGACTTCCTTGGTGGTCCAGTGCTTAAGAATCCACCTTGCAGTGGAGGGGACATGGTTGTGATCCCTGGCTGGGAAAAGATCCCACATGCCGCAGGGCAACTATGCCCGCACACAGCAGCTGGAGAGCCCACATACCACAACCACTGAGCACCCACATGCCGCGCAACTAAGATCTGATGCGGCCAAACAAATAAGCATTAAAACAATTTAAATTACTCCTTTATGATGAAAGCACAGAACTGAAATTTTTGGGCTACAGATTACACACATTTTTAAAGCTTTTCATATGTATTCCAAAACAACCAAAATGAGAATAAGTCCCCACAAGTGGTTTGCCAGTACCTAGTATTTCTGTTTGGTTTGGTTTGGTTTTGTAAATTGGTCAATTTGTTAGCTGAAAAACTTATATTAGTATGCTTAACCATTTGTTTGTATTTTGTCTTATGTGACTTAAAATATGTCTCTTTTCTAATTTTCAGGGTTTCATAGATCTGCTTCTAGTGGGTTGCGTTATGTTTTCACTCTCTGTAAGAAAGAGACTGCCTTTTGATGATGCACTGTTGGATGTGACACAGGATAATTAATTGTTATTTTTCCATTAAAACCATGAAGACGATACAGGAAAGTTTTGAGATGGTTTCTGAAGAGGGAGAACATGCACAGAGGTTTTCAACACTGAGAAGTGCTTTAGAAAATTATAATACATTTCTATTTGTGAAGTATTAGCCGTTAAAGCACTTAATGAGGATTCTGAGAAGATGAAGGCAGTGGTAATAAAGTTATGGATTCTCTCTGAATCACCATATAAAACAGAAAGAGCAACGGGACAGCAAAATCAAAACCCACAGAAAATATTTACAACAAGTGACAAGGTATCCCTACAGCCTCCAAGCAGGAGTGGGTGAGGACAGACTACCAACAGATCAGCAGGTTTTCAGGGTCTCTGAAGCAGACATCAGAGGAAAACAGAGTGAATCACGAACCTGAGAACAGAACTCTAAAAAGGAAATCATTTTTCACTGCAGAGTTCAACAGGCCAATCAGAGAACAGCATCTAAAACTGAGAGGTTTGACCACTGAAATGGCAGGTGAGTAAAAGGTGCCTACGTTAAGAAAGTCAGAACGGTCTGTGACGGCTAAGCCCAGTCGTCGATCTTTGTGATCCCGTGCACTGTAGGCCAGCAGGCTCTTCTGTCCATGGGGATTCTCCAGGCAAGAATACTGGAGTGGGCTGCCATGCCCTCCGCCTGGGGATCTTCCCAAGCCGGGGATCGAACCAGCATCTCTTATGTCTCCCACTGGCAGGTAGGTTCTTCACCACCAGTGCCACCTGGGAAGCCCAGGTTAAGCCCTATGACCTCTCAAAACTGAGCCACAAAGAAACTGCTAAAGAAAGAATTTAATTAAGCAAACGAGGAATAACAGAAACAAAGGCAGGAAATGCCTGATACAAACAGAACAGGTAAACGGAACCAGGAAATTTTAGAAAGCAAGTCACTGTATTTTTTATGAAAACAACAGGAGGAGCTCTAAGAAGTTAGAATAGGTGCCCTGAATCACAACTCATTATAAAGGTCTCATAAAACAAATTCCACATAAAAATAAGCAATACTAAGGTATCGAGATCAAAAGACAAAATTATTAAAAGAAAAGCAAATAAGTAGGATAGCAACACTACAAACAATGAAAACACCCCCCCAAAATAACATACACAGAAAAGATGAATATGTAACTTCCTATTTCAAAATAAGCTAAAACAAATATAGAAAATGTTCTAACACAGACCGCTATCTCAAAGACTCAGAATTGAGGTTACAAAACTCAGTGAAGATGGCAAAAGAAAATAAATCATTTAAGAAATGAAGATAAAATAGAAGACAAAAGAGTGAGTAAACACAACAAATAATTCCTCAGACAACTAAAAGACAAAAGAGAGAAAATACTTAAAACAAAAGAAATAAAAATGATTTGAGAGTAAGTGGAGATAGAAAAGACAGGCAAAGATACAGCAAACAGGAGCACTTGAAAAAGAAAACCAAAACAAGGGAACAAATCAAATGTTAAAAACTATAACTCAAGAAAACTTTCCTAAAAAAGAATATAACTGAATGTTGAAAGAGTACACCACATATCTGAAAATACTGACCCAGAGTGGCTAATATCAAAACATATAATATTATAATTTCTAAAATTAAATCTATAAAAAAAATTAGATTATCATCAGGCCTTTTGACAGCAATATTTCATGTGCAGTATAGTAGTCTCCTCTTATCCTTGGTTTCACTTTCTGTGGTTTTAATTACCTGTGGTCAACCATGGACTAAAAATATTAAACGGAAAATTCCAGAAATAAACTCATAAGTTTTAAATTGGGTACTGTTCTGGGAAGTGTGATGAAAACGTACACTACCCCACTACATGGCCTGTACGTAAATCTTCCCCTTCCAGTGTTTCCACACTGTATATGGTACCCACCCATTAGTCACATAGTACCCATCAAAGTTATCACATAGACTGTAGAATGTATTCAAGTAATCCTATTTTATTTAAAAATGACTTCTAAGCATAAGAATAATGACACTGGCAATTTCAATATTCTCTAACTTGTCTAATTTATGAATTAAACTTTATCATGGGTATTTATGCATAGGAAAAAGACAATACAGCTGACCTCTGAAAAATATGGGAGTCAGGGATGCTGATCCCCACAGTCAAAAATCCACACATAATTTTACAGCTGGCCTTTCATGCTCACAGATGCAACCAGCCACAATCATGTGGCACTGTATTTACTGAAAATAATCCATGTGTAAATGGACTCACAAAATTAAAATCTGTGTTGTTCAAGGATTAACTGTATATATAGTATTCAGTACTATCCATGGCTTCAGACATCCACTGGGACTGGGGTCCTGGAATATATCCTCCAAGGTTGGGAGGGGACTACTATAAATTTATTTAGAATTGTCAAAGGAAGTAATGTGAACTAAGGATTTTATACCCAGTAAAACTAGCTTTCAAGGATAGAAAGCACAGATAAATTGTTATTAACATTAAAAAAAATCTAAAGAGAATATTATTTTAATAAGACCTTCCTGAAGAATCTACTATAGAACAAGCCTCAGAAAGTCAACATGACTGTAGAGACAGGGACAAGAGGACTAGTGGTGAATATTTCACATATACTTACAGAACTAAGATCAAACTAGTGATCAAAAGCTAGGGAAACATAGTCATAAAATGGTTGTATGTCAGATTTTTCATAGAATTACTAATGAAAAAGATGAGAATGGGAAAAACATGAATTTTAACCTGTTCCCAGTAATTAACATTGGCAGTAGGATTATTAGTAATGTTATTCTAAGATTGCTGTGTACATCATGTCAGATGAAGTAAAGGAGATTATGAGCATTTCTCCTGAGAAACCTGTATGCAGGTCAAGAAGCAACAGTTGGAAAGGGACATGGAACAATGGACCGGTTCAAAATTGGGAAAGGAGTACGTTAAGGCTGTATATTGTCACCCTGTTTATTTAACTTATATGCAGAGTACATCATGTGAAATGTTGGACTGGATGAAGCACAAGCTTAAATTAAGATTGCCAGGAGAAATATCAAGAACCTCAGATATACAAATGATACCACCCTCATGGCAGAAAGTGAAGAGGAACTAAAGAGCCTCTTGATAAAGATGAAAGAGGAGACTGAAAAGGCCAGCTTAAAACTAAAAAAAACGATGATCATGGCATCGAGTCCCATCACTTCATGGCAAACAAAAATGGGCAAAGTGG
The DNA here is from genome assembly GCF_049115385.1 of Moschus berezovskii. Classification (NCBI taxonomy): domain Eukaryota; kingdom Metazoa; phylum Chordata; class Mammalia; order Artiodactyla; family Moschidae; genus Moschus; species Moschus berezovskii. Next base: position 38,200,198 of record NC_142480.1, on the reverse strand, counting down.
AAAACAGTGACATATTTTCTCTTCTTGGGTTCTAAAACGTATGTCATATAAACATATGTATATATGTATATTTGGAGGAGGGCATGGCAACCCACTCCAGTATTCTTGCCTGGAGAATCCCATAGACAGAGGAGCCTCACAGGCTACAGTCCATGGGGTCGCAAAGAGTCAGACATGACTGAAGTGACTTAGTACACATTCACACATGCATGCATGTGTGTGCATGTTTGTGTATAACATACTCACACACACATCACATATATTTTATGCTCTTGAAATATCATTTCACAGTAAAATTAATCAAGACATCTTAATGAAACAGCTAACTATAAACTAAACGTCTTGCCATATCAAGTAGCAAGGGAACTAACAAATTCTATCAAACTCATGTCAAAATAACTTGAGCACAAACTCTAAGAGACTCCCACTGACCAACAGATGGCATAATTTTAAAAACAGAAAAAGAAAAGCTTTAAAAAAAAGAAAAATTTTCAATGAAGGAAGTTCAGTTCAGTTCAGTCGCTCAGTCGTGTCCGACTCTCCGCGACCCCATTAATTACAGCACGCCAGGCCTCCCTGTACATCACCAACTCCCGGAGTACACTCAAACTCATGTCCACAGAGTCGGTGATGCCATCCAGCCATCTCATTCTCCATCGTCCCCTTCTCCTCCCGCCCCCAACCTTTCCCAGCATCAGAGTCTTTTCCAGTGAATCAACTCGTCGCATGAGGTGGCCAAAGTATTGCAGCTTCAGCTTTAGCATCAGTCCCTCCAATGAACATCCAGGATTGATCTCCTTTAGAATGGACTGGTTGGATCTCCTTGCAGTATAAGGGACTCTCAAGAGTCTTCTCCAACACCACAGTTCAAAAGCATCGATTCTTCGGCGATCAGCCTTCCTCACAGTCCAACTCTCACATCCATACATGACCACGGGAAAAACCATTGCCTTGACTAGACGGACCTTGGTTGGCAAAGTAATGTCTCTGCTTTTTAATATACTACCTAGGTTGGTCATAACTTTCCTTCCAAGGACCAAGCGTCTTTTAATTTCATGGCTGCAATCAGCATCTGCAGTGATTTTGGAGCCCAAAAAAATAAAGTCTGACACTGTTTCCACTGTTTTTCCATCTATTTCCCATGAAGCGATGGGACCAGATGCCATGATCTTCATTTTCTGAATGTTGAGCTTCAAGCCAACCTTTTCACTCTCCTCTTTCACTTTCATCAAGAGGCTTTTGAGTTCCTCTTCACTTTCTGCCATAAGGGTAGTGTCATCTCATATCTGAGGTTATTGATATTTCTCCCAGCAATCTTGATTCCAGCTCGTGCTTCTTCCAGCCCAGCGTTCCTCATGATGTACTCTGCATATAAGTTAAATAAGCAAGGTGACAATATACAACCCTGACGTACACCTTTTCCTATTTGGAACCAGTCTGTTGTTCCATGTCCAGTTCTAACTGTTGCTTCCTGACCTGCATACAGGTTTCTCAAGAGGCAGGTCAGGTGGTCTGGGATTCCCATCTCTTTCAGAATGTTCCACAGTTTATTGTGATCGACACAGTCAAAGGCTTTGGCATAGTCAATGAAGCAGAAATAGATGTTTTTCTGAAACTCTCTTGCTTTCTCCATGATCCAGCGGATGTTGGCAATTTGATCTCTGGTGCCTCTGCCTTTTCTAAAACCTGCTTGAACATCTGGGAGTTCACGGTTTACATACTGCTGAAGCCTGGCCTGGAGAATTTTGAGCATGACTTTACTAGAGTGTGAGATGAGTGCAATTGTGCGATAGTTTGAGCATTCTTTGGCATTGCCTTTCTTTGGGATTGGAATGAAGACTGACCTCTTTCAGTCCTGTGGCCAGCGCTGAGTTTTCCAAATCTGCTGGCATATTGAGTGCAGCACTTTCACAGCATCATCTTTCAAGACTTGAAATAGCTCAACTGGAATTCCATCACCTCCACTAGCTTTGTTCGTAGTGATGCTCTCTAAGGCCCACTTGACTTCACATTCCAAGATGTCTGGCTCTAGGTCAGTGATCACATTATCATGACTATCTTGGTCGTGAAGATCTTTTTTGTACAGTTCTTCTGTGTATTCCTGCCACCTCTTCTTAATATCTTCTGCTTCTGTTAGGTCCATACCATTTCTGTCCTTTATCGAGCACATCTTTGCATGAAATGTTCCCTTGGAATCTCTGATTTTCTTGAAGAGGTCTCTTGTTTTTCCTATTCTGTTGTTTTCCTCTATTTCTTTGCATTGATCACTGAGGAAGGCTTTCTTATCTCTCCTTGCTATTCTTTGGAACTCTGCATTCAGATGCTTATATCTTTCCTTTTCTCCTTTGCTTTTCGCCTCTCTTCTTTTCACAACTATTTGTAAGGCCTCCTCAGACAGCCATTTCGCTCTTCTGCATTTCTTTTCCATGGGGATGGTCTTGGTCCCTGTCTCCTGCACAATGTCACGAACCTCCGTCCAGAGTTCATCAGGCACTCTATCAATCAGATCTAGTCCCTTAAATCTATTTCTCACTTCCATTGTATAATCATAAGGGATTTGATTGAGGTCATATCTGAATGGTCTAGTGGTTTTCCCTACTTTCTTCAATTTAAATCTGAATTTCGCAATAAGGAGTTCATGATCTGAGCCACAGTCAGCTCCTGGTCTTGTTTTCGCTAACTGTATACAGCTTCTCCATCTTTGGTTGCAAAGAATATAATCTATCTGATTTCGGTGTTGACCATCTGGTGATGTCCATGTGTAGAGTCTTCTCTTGTGTTGTTGGAAGAGGGTGTTTGCTATGACCAGTGCATTCTCTTGACAAAACTCTATTAGCCTTTGGCCTGCTTCATTTCGTGCTCCAAGGCCAAATTTGCCAGTTACTCCAGGTGTTTCTTGACTTCCTACTTTTGCAATTTTATAATGATATATAACTAAATAACTAAAATAACTAACTGTGGACACATGTGGAGGATAATAGGAAACTCATTATACTGGAAACAGGTAAAAATAAAAAAATTTAACTTACTAATCAGTAACCAAATAGTAGATGAGGGAAAGAATATCTTTATAAATGTATTCCAAACAATAAGTGAAAGTGAAATGTAGAATTTGAATAGCCCCATATTTATGAATTAACGGATTTCAGTTCAGTTCAGTTCAGTCGCTCAGTCGTGTCCGACTCTCCGCGACCCCATGAATCACAGCACGCCAGGCCTCCCTGTCCATCACCACTAAAATCAAAAGCTAAAATGTCAGTGCCACAAAAAGAAAGTCTATGAGACATTATGCTCATCTTGATGAAAGAACTCACACCAAATACAGCTTTTCCAAATGGGCTGAGTGCCTACTTTGATCAAGTCTCTAGATTTGCCTGCCCGTGAGCAGGCAATAGAGAGTACAGAGGAACTACTACACACTGCACAGTAACAAAGCTTTAGCAAGTCACATAATTCTTCTGCTAGGGATGAGATTTCCCAATTCTTCTTTGTTTTTAAGATTTTTTTTTTAATATGGACCATTTTAAAAGTCTTTTATTGAATTTGTCACAACACTGTTTCTATGTTTTGGTTTTCTGGCCATGAGGCATGCAGGATCTTTAGCTCCCTGACCAGGGATCAAACCTGCACCCCCTGCACTAGAAGGGGAAGTCTTAACCACTGACCACAAGGGAAGTCCCTCCCATTCTTATTGTAGATAGTGGTAGCCACGTGACTGAATTCTCACTAATGGACTATGAATACACGTTTAATGTGTGAAGACCCATTCACTTTCTTCCCCTTCTGCAAACTGGAACACAAAAGGGACTGTAACATAGCTCTGAATATTAGAACTATATTAGGGGGTGATAGCAACAGAAGATAACTCTCTCAAAAAACCACATGGCATAAAGCCACCCTGACCACTTAGAACTGCTTACCTCAGGACTCTAATTCTGAGGAATAAAGACCTATGTTTTAAAAAAAAAAATCACTGTATTTTTGTCACTATTACAGCAGGTTAGTCTTTTGTCTTTCCCAATTAATGCAAATATATATATAAATTTATATTAATTATATGCTTATAACTTTGCATTTTTATATGTGTATGCATGTGTATATAAAATGACTATAAGAAAATAAGGCAAAATACTAAAACTTGTCACTAGATTGATGCGTTTTAATTTTCTCATTTACAGTAAACATGTAAGTAGAAAGTAAATCATTTTAAAACAGCTCTTATGAGATGATATTTAGAGCTGATGTCAAAATAGTATTTGGGCAAAGTGATTGGAAAAATTCAATAAGGCAGGATGTATCATGAGGTTATCAGTATTAGGGCTGAGTGACCCAGATAATAACAATGGTGTGATCACTCACTAGAGCCAGACATCCTGGAATGTATTAGGAAGCATCACTACGAACAAAGCTAGTGGAGGTGATGGAATTCCAGATGAGCTATTTCAAATCCTGAAAGATGATGCTATAAAAGTGCTGCACTAAATATGTCAGCAACTTTGGAAAACTCAGCAGTGGCCACAGGGCTGGAAAAGGTCAGTTTTCATCCCAATCCCAAAGAAAGGCAATGCCAAAGAATGCTCAAACTACCGCACAATTGCACTCATCTCACACGCTAGTAAAGTCATGCTCAAAATTCTCCAAGCCAGGCTTCAGCAGTATGTGTGAACCGTGAACTTCCAGATGTTCAAGCAGGTTTTAGAAAAGGCAGAGGCACCAGAGATCAAATTGCCAACATCCAATGGATCATCGAAAAAGCAAGAGAGTTCCAGAAAATCATCTATTTCTGCTTTATTGACTATGCCAAAGCCTTTGACTGTGTGGATCACAATAAACTGTGGAAAATTCTGAAAGAGATGGGAATCCCAGACCACCTGACCTGCCTCTTGAGAAACCTGTATGCAGGTCAGGAAGCAACATGGAACAACAGACTGGTTCCAAATAGGAAAAGGATTACGTCAAGGCTTTATATTGTCACCCTGCTTATTTCACCTATATGCAGAGTACATCATGAGAAACACTGGGCTGGAAGAAGCACAAGCTGGAATCAAGACTGCCGGGAGAAATATCAATAACCTCAGATATGCAGATGACACCACCCTTATGGCAGAAAGTGAAGAGGAACTAAAAAGCCTCTTGATGAAAGTGAAAGAGGAGAGTGAAAATGTTGGCTTAAAGCTCAACATTCAGAAAACTAAAATCATGGCATCTGGTCCCATCACTTCATGGGAAATAGATAGGGAAATAGTGGAAACAGTGTCAGACTTTATTTTTCTGGGCTCCAAAATCACTGCAGATGGTGACTGCAGCCATGAAATTAAAAGATGCTTACTCCTTGGAAGGAATGTTATGACCAACCTAGACAGCGTATTAAAAAGCAGAGACATTACTTTGCCAACAAAGGTCCGTCTAGTCAAGGCTATGGTTTTTCCAGTGGTCATATATGGATGTGAGAGTTGGACTGTGAAGAAAGCTGAGCACCAAAGAATTGATGCTTTGTGGTGTTGGAGAAGACTCTTGAGAGTCCCTTGGACTGCAAGGAGATCCAACCAGTCCATCCTAAAAGAGATCAGTCCTGGGTGTTCATTGGAAGGACTGATGCTAAAGCTGAAACTCCCAATACTTTGGCCACCCCATGCGAAGAGTTAACTCACTGGTAAAGACTCTGATGCTGGGAGGGGTTGGGGGCAGGAGGAGAAGGGGACGACAGAGGATGAGATGGCTGGACGGCATCATCAACTTGATGCATATGAGTCTGGGTGAACTCCAGGAGTTGGTGATGGACAGGGAGGCCTGGCGAGCTGCAATTCAAGGTGTGGCAAAGAGTCGGATACGACTGAGCAACTGAACTGAACTGAACTGATGAGTACATGAAGGTCTGTCATCTTATTCTGTCTATAATTATAAGTGTTTTAAATTCTTCATCAGTTTAGAAAATTCTCCATCAGTTTAGAAAATCTTGTAAGGAAAAATAATTTACACACATGAATTTAAAAATTATATGTTTGGCTTGCCAATAGTAGTAAATGAAATCACAATATTCTTATCTCTCAAGTGTCCAAGAACTAGTCTCATAATGAAATTTACATGTTTCTGCACTATTCAATTGCTGAAGAGAGTGGACTCCCAGTTTGACATCTATTTTAATGACAGAAGTAGAAAATATCCTGAAAAAAAAATAATCCTTGATGACATCCTTTCTTAAAATCCCAAGGAACTGGCTAAGATAAGACAAATACAGCAATTTCATCTCCTTTTACCTGAAATATTGCTTGCTTAAAGTTATCTATAGTTCTGGACATCCGAAAATTGAGCTTTTAAGAGGCTGATATTCCTCCCTCCATTCTAATATGAACAACCAAACAGTTTCACAGTTCAGTTTACTTAATATTTAACAAAATGCTCAATAAAAGAATAAACTTCAAATAACTTATCCATAAAATTACCATAAGGAAATATAAAGGTACAGCAATATTTCTCTACAAATATATTCATTGCGGTGAGATTTACAACAAAATATGAGTAGTAGGGAACTGATTACCTAAATTATGGCACATGCATTAATATGGTACTAGAAAGGTTAGATTAGTTTTAAGCACTAGTAATAGTAAATAAAATTCAAATTTTAATCCTTGTAATGCAGTTTATATATAGGCAAGTGTTTAAGATATTCACAGGTAAAGAGCAGAAAATTAGATCAACATATTAACAGTAGGCAAACCTCAGTTTTTCTTAAATTTTCTACAACTGATGTATATTATCCTAATCACTGCAAAATTAATGCTAATAAGTAAATGTAAGGAAAAAGCAAGTTATTTAAAGAGGATTGATTTGTATAAGCTTACAGTTTCTACAGGCTCATTTGTACAACAGAAAGAATAGATATAACTATGTAAAAATACACTCATCTTTTGGTATCTACTCACAGTCCTAATTATTATGCCACAGGCACAAGGAAAAGCAAAGTATACATTTTGGGATGCAGTGCATCTCAAATGTGTCTATGACTCATTTCCAAAATATGAATTATCAGGACCAAAAATCATCTGAAGGCCTCTGCATAGACTTCTTTCTTATAAGAATTAAAGAAAACACAACTTCTACCCTTATGGAATCCTGCTCAGTGCAAGTACTACTCTACTACTAACAAGTCAGAAATGTGTCTTCATTGGCCATTCTATTTGACACTGCATGCATTAGTAAGAGACACTGTTTTTCCTTAGGAATAGAAAAGCAAATTGGTGCCGTGGAAACAGCACTAAACTATGAGTCAAGAGAACTATACCAGGATAAATTCTACAACTCATGGCTAAGTCACTTCTCTGAGCCTCAGTTTCCTCATTAGTAAAATAAAAGCAGTAGACAAAAAATTCTAAAGCCCCCTATTTTCTAACATTCTAAAAATCAATGTATATGTATAGTTGATTCACTTTGTTGTACAGCAGAAACACAACACTGTAAAGCAATTATACTCCAATTAGAAAATGATAAAATAAAATAAATCAGTGTCTCAAGTCCAAAATCTAATTAACTACAGCTAACTCCACACACACACACACACATTTAAATCTAGTTTTAAAGTCATAACTGTGACTTATTTAAACAATTAATGTAATATGAAATATTAGTAATGCATATAAGGAAACTAATACCTATACAGATGATCTCATCAAAGTTTATATCCTTCTTATTCTTTTAATTACCTTTTATGGCATACTAGACCAAAGCACTGGCCTTTCTAACATAATTTACTATATTCAACGAAATAATTCATAATGAAGTTTATGACCTTGATATTCTATCAGACTCTTCCTAAAGGTTCTTTATTTTTTAAAAGAGACAGGAAAAAATTAAGCTATAGATAGGTTCACGATCTTTGGGAAACAATGTCAAAGTTCTAAAAATAGTTGATGAGCAAGAAAATATAAATGACATACATAGGATTTTATTAAACTATAATTTTTAGAGCTCTCTCAAGTGTTACACCTCACAATAAATACATAAAATATGCTACACTGAAGAAAACAACTTGCTTCCCATTATTTAAAAATATTGTAATATAGAACTGAGAATTTTTAGGATATTACTCTTCCTAGATCAAAAGATTTAAATATGTCTTCTCTGAATAAAAAGAACCACAGTTTCATTACAGTAATACAAATGTATTTTTACTTGAAAATCAAAACTGTTTCTTTATAGAAATCCAATGTCATGCTCAAAAGGCATATTTCTCTGAAGCCAAGTTTACTTTCAAGAGCAAGATGGGAATAAAAAAAAGATCAGGGTGGCTGCCAAGTTACAAATCTAAATAGATGAGAAATTAATGCAAGGGTTTTCAACATTTTGTTTGGAAAAACATTTTTCTCTAAACCTCATCCTGTATTTTCTCAACTTTGTAATCTAAAATCCAATGTAATCTAAAATCTATTTCAGAAACAAATAATGTTTTCTTTTAAATTCTTAAAATATTATGAGGCACTCCACTCTTCTAAGCCTGCCTGGAACAACAACAAGTAAGATAAATACAAGGCATTTTACAGTATTTCCTCACTGTCTTCTACAAAAACTGGGCAAGTGTGGAGACCCGGAGGGTAGGAACTTGGTTTCTTGCTTCTTTAGAGAATGATGGTAAGAAAAATGAGAGGTGAAGAAGAGATGGCAGACTGGGGAAATGAAGGTGTTTGGGAAGGGAAGAAGAAGAAGAAGGAAAATCAGGAGAAAAAGGAGAAGCAGCTGAAAGAAGGGAAGAAATAAAAACATACTCAACTACAAACAACATCGCATTTTTAGACAGCACTTAACCATGTATCTTGAATACCACCCTCACAGACATAGTATATTGAAAATAATAAATGACAGGTTAGCTCATTAACATTTAATTTGAGAGTGAAAAAGTGAAAGCATCACTCAGTTGTGTCCAACTCCTTGCGACCCTGTTGACCGCAGCCAGCCAGGCTCCTCTGTCCATGGGACTCTCCAGGCAAGAATACTGGAGAGGGTTGCCATTCCCTTCTCCAGGGGATCTTCTCAACCTAAGGACTGAACAAGGGTCTTCTGCATTGTACCCAGATTCTTCACCGTCGGAGCCATCAGGGAAGCCAATCATTTAGTTTATTAACATTTAATTCAATATGAAGTGTGCCAAGGGCTTACGCTAACAGCTTACGTTAAAAAGCCAGAGTTTTACTATGAATAAGACTGAAAGAATCTATAGCAAACTATTATTTTGGCTGATAACACTCTTCCATAAAGTCATTCCAGCAGGTTATCCCCTAGAAAGATTTCAGAGGAAAGCTGATTTATAATTACTGACCTGTTGGATGGCACTCGTCATATCAAAGTGTCTATAATTATCATGCAAACATGATTCAAAAGTGAAAGCACCATATATAAGAATTAGTTCACTCATATTTAAATAAGTTTGTTTAGAGATTCATGAAACTATGAAATTTATCAGAGATAACACAAAATGAAGAGATAGGCTCAAGTGACACTTATCTCTGCTTTCCTGACGCCTGGAATTGCAGAGTGCACAGGCAGGTGCTGAAGAAATGTTTTAAAAAAAAGTTTGAGAGTTCCATTAGATTTAAATAAAATTTTAAATATAGTCAAACAGTAAATTTAAGAAAATCTAAAATGTAATGCCTTTTTTTAAAAAATCAAAATAATGCCCTTTGTGGCAGCACCATTTTGAAAAATTAAACACATTCAACAATGACAACCTATAAAACTTGATAGGCTATTTTAATAATACAAAAGACTCAACTCTTCCCAGGTCCCTTTCTACAGGTGTAGGATACACTTATGTTTTTATCTATTACAATCTATGTATTATATTATTTGAAGTGACGGATGAGAAAAATGAAGCTAATGAAATACTGTGAAACAGACACCATGTAAAAGAGAAAAGGCCATCTTGTGATAGAATGATAGTCCACCATCTGTCCCCCTGCCACTCAGTGACAATTACAAATACTCCATCAGTTTTCTGGTAGGTGGAGATGATAAATGAGGTAAAGACTTCTTGTTCAGATTCTGATGTTCCTTTCTGATCTAATCTGAGGTTTAACAGATGACTCAAAGAAAAGCCCAGAGTTCAACAAGCTTATTAATTTATCATGTTGTGAAGATGGGGAGAGGTCTGAGCTCAATACTACAGCAGGGAATGGTTTAGTTGTATTGAACCAAGGCTTATAATGAAAGATGTCTTTGCAGAATTCTAAGGTTTCACATACTTCAAGTTAGATTCGTATCAAGCCTCATCCTTAGAAATCATTTCAATAATATTCTAGTAACAATATTACCATCGAACACAAATAATATCACCCTCTCAATACAAAATCAGAGACAATGTTCATAGCATCAGACCTCCCAGTTGAGTGGTTTTCACAGCCTGGGGTGACAAGGGCTTAAGAGAGTAGGAAGCCTCATATCATAGTCAACGGCACCAGAATAAACATTTCCTTTATGTCTATTAACTTTTAAATGTTTAACAAAAGGATGCAAGCAAAAATATAAATATTTGGTTAAAGTAAAAAGATAGAAAAGAATATACTACTCTAACACTGCATAAGAAAGAAAGCTGGGATGGCTATGCTAATATTACACAAGGTAGCAAAGACTATTATTAGAAATAAAGGTCATTTGATAATAAAAAGGGGTCAATTAATCAAGTGGACATAACAATGATTAACATTTATGAACCTAATAACAAAGCTTTGAACTATATTAAGCAAAAACTGATTGAACTGTCAAAAGAAATGGAAAAAGTAACAATTAAAATAAGAGATTCCATATCCCTCTCTCAAAAATTGACAGAACAGAAGTAGGCAGAAAATTAGGAAAGATATAGCAGATGATGCAACTTTTTGAGGTGACTATTATGCTTACTATTTTGACCATGGGTTATGAATATGCCAAAACTTATTGAACTGTAAACTTAAAGTGAGTGCATTTTAAGGTATAACAGTTCTACCTCAATGTGCCTTAAAACAGCAGGAAATTCCCAATTTGTATTAATTTATAATATCGAATAGAAAAGAGTTAAGTCCAAAGAAATAACATACAGCATGGTATTTTTTTATAGAGCCAAAATCCACTAAAATAAAAGCATATTTTTTTAGTAATAGATCTAGATGCAAAAATAAAACTATAAAGGGGAGGGAAGAGGAAGAATATACAGGACATATCAAAAACCTAACCAAAACTAGGTTTGCCATAATAATATAATACCAAAAGAAAAAAAATCTAGGAAGCATTAAATAAGAAATAGGGATGTTTGATATTCTTTAAAGGTATAATTGATCAGTAAGATGAAAAATGTATGCATAAATAATTATGACCATGATAGTAAACTCCAGGATACATATATTGCAAAAATTGACTTTAAAAATACAAGGAAGAATGAACAAATAAATAATAACATACTGGCAATCTTCATTTTTGAGAAAAGGGTATTAATGAGCACAAAAACAGGTTTAAAAAAGTAGGAATATTTGCATAACAAGGAGCAAATTTGATATATATATATCCAAAGAGAAAAAAATATTCTTATTAAAATTTTACAATGTATGAAGATATAAAGAAAATCAATAAATTTCCCAAAGTAGAACCTATATAAGCCATAATCTATGACCATAATGAAATAAAAGTAGAAATTAAAAACAAAAAGTAGTGCTCATTTTTGGCATCATAGTCCCTATGCAAAACATCTAACAGTCAAATTCATGAATCACTTTCCACTTTTAAATGCACACAAGCATTGATACAAAAGGCATTCAGTTTAGTTCAGTTCAGTCGCTCAGTCGTGTCCGACTCTTTGCGACCCCATGAATCACAGCACACCAGGCCTCCCTGTCCATCACCAACTCCCAGAGTTTACTCAAACTCATGTCCATCGAGTCAGTGATGCCATCCAGCCATCTCATTCTCTGTCGTCCCCGTCTTCTCCTGCCCCCAATCCCTCCCAGCATCAGACTCTTCCAGTGAGTCAACTCGTCGCATGAGGTGGCCAAAGTATTGGAGTTTCAGCTTTAACATCAGTCCTTCCAATGAACATACTACCACTCTAATTTGTAACCTTGGAAATATCTTTGTTTAAAAGAAGAACTGAAATTCAAAATACTTGTAAATTTCAGTAATTATTTAGAAACAAAATAAGCCCAGCAAGAAAGCTTAAGGCTTAAATAAAGAAAACTATGTACTTTACAAAATGATCAGTTCAGTTCAGTCTCTCAGTCATGTCCGACTCTTTGCAACCCCATGGACTGCAGCACACTAGGCTTCCCTGTCCATCACCAACTCCCAGAGCTTGCTCAAACTCATGTCCATTGAGTCGGTGATGCCATCTAACCATCTCATCCTCTGGCATCCCCTTCTCCTGCCTTCAATCTTTCCCAGCATCAGGGTCTTTTCCAATCAGTCAGTTCTTTGCATCAGGTGGCCAAAGTATTAAATGATACATACATACAAATATAATAGATGAGTAGACAAACATGTGGCTGGACGGAAAGGAAGAATTTTTAAAAAGTATTGAGTTTGTTACAATATTGTTTCTGTTTTATGTTTTGGTTTTTTGGCCTTGAGGCATGTGGGTTCTAGCTCCATGACCAGAGATCCAACCTTTGCCCCTTGCATTGGAAGGTGAAATTTTAACCACTGCACCACAAGGGAATTTCCTAGAAAGAATATTTAAAAGATGTCTACTCTTACCTTGATGCAGTCTTAATCAAAACACAAACAGGATGTTCTTAACAAGTTAACAGCAAAGGTTATGTAGAAATTGAAAAGTGGAGGGAAAAACCAAGGCAATTTTGAAAAAAGAATAATGAAGAACAAACTGACCCCAGAAAGAAGAGAAGCAAAAGAGAGCAAATGATATCTACTCAATTCTTTGAAGAAAATAATTACAAAACTGCAAATCTCTATCCAGTCAAAAGTAAACAAAGACTTCAAATAAAGATTATCTCTATTTTATGCAACTTATCCTGGAGTACAAAAAAAAAAGAAATATGAAAAACTAGCCAGTTTACATTATGAAGCTAACATAATCTTGAGAAAGGAAAATCTAAATTAAATATCTGCAAAACAAATTAAACTATGTATCTTTAAATCAAGACCAAGTAAGCTTAATATCAAAAAAGTCATTACTGTAATATATCACATCAAAAAAATTAAAGAAAAATGTGACCTTTCCAAAAGATCAAGAAAAATTATCAATAAAAATTAATACATACCTATTTTTTAAAATCTTACAAAACCAGGAACTTCTTTATCTTGATAAGAGCCATTTATGAAAACTTATAAATTGTATTTTAAAAAAAACCCTCCAAATCAGAATTTTTTTAAAAAAGTCTTAATTTTATTCAGCATAAAATGCCAAGTCACTGAACTAGTTACTGGCATATATCTAAGGTTACTTTGTACCCCAAATCTTATAGTATGGTTAGAATAGATGAAACCCTAGCAAAAGTCAATTATACACGCTTTAATTCATTTGTTCTACAATACCAAAAAAGCTAAAAAGCCAACCTGAAATTAAGAATACATCACCGACCTGACCAAATCTCAAAGTGGCACTAAATGGAATCCAGTATTTTTGTTTTTATAATGGCATCAAAGGTTATTGTAACAATTTAAAAGAATAAAAAATTAAGGATACAACTTGCCAAAATATCCGACTTCACTATCGTGGTCTCTTATGCTTGCAGACACATTCATTTATCTAATTTTAATCTTGAACCAAAAGAACAAAAATGTGTCCCAGGCAACATGGACACATCTCTGTTGTTGTATTTCTCCTTTAACTTTTTAAAATGCTTTTCCTTTTATCAAAGTTACCCAATACACATAATTAACATAGTCAACAGTTCAAAGAAAGTAATTTCCTACTGGTCTCCCCACTTCTTTCTCAAATCCAGAGGCCATGTTTTAGCTCATTAGTTTATGTTTTTTCTTTTATACTAATATATTTTGTGTTGCTATTTCTACATTTTTCAACTTTAGGATTAGCTCTTGACTTTTCATTGTATGAGGATGTAAGCTCTATTCCTGAACCTGGAACTATCACCACATTTTCACTTTCATGTTTTCTCCTATACTTCCAAATATAAAGAAAAAAAAGAAGTGCTATTACCTAATTATCTAGGAAGCAGGAATATGAGGTTTACTACATTACTTTCTGATGCTAAAATACTTCATAACTTAAAAAAATATTTTTTTGAGACAGAGGACTAAATTACAGGACTGTGAAAATTCTGTTATATAGCTTTGTGATTTTCCTAATACTGCAGATGTGCCTACTCTGCCAAATGCAAGAAAAGCCAAGTTGACAGAATAATTATTACTAAAATGCAGTAACTCTGATCAGAGATAGATAGGCATTCCCTGCTCCTCTATGAATAACTACTTTGGAACTAAAACACTGGCCACAGAATTTCAGATAAAGAACCTAATTAGGTGTTGATTAAAATAAAAGCTTTCCCCAAATGCCCTTAGTTCTTAGGTGGTAGAAGTCAATAGGCATGCCATGGGCCAGAATGGAGTCTATGGTAAAGTCTCAGAGAAATGAAGGTAGAGCGACCTCAGGGGTGACCTGATCAGCAAGAGACAAATAATTGGCTCATGCTCCACCCCATATCCAAGTGGAAAGAAAAAATCAGGAATTCACTAGCTACCCTTTAGGATTGGTGGCCATGAGTACACTAAGTAACCAGGTAAACTAGGAATTCATACTGGAAATCAGAAAAGAGAAGATACTATGTAGTAAGATCCCAGTTTTTCCTCCTAATGTGGGGTTACATAAGTCATACTCTTACTCTGATACACACAGATGCCATTTTAAGGAGACAAGTCAATAGGATGGGGACGGAGGATTGTTATAAAAGAGGCTGGGTACCAACTATGGAAACTATTGAAATTACTGGATCAAACTAAGATTTAAACAAATTTGATTGTCTACTTAAAATTTCTTCTTTGAATCAATGAAGAAGACTGAATCAGCTACAGCTAGCTAAGTATTCCCTGCACGTATCAGGTATAATGGGAGTGAATTTACTACCATAAGAATTCTAAAAGTTAGAAAAAATACGCACATTAACAATCAGTTATTTGTATGTGTGAATTATATACATGCTGCTGCTGCTGCTAAGTCACTTCAGTCGTGTCCGACTCTGTGTGACCCCATAGACAGAAGCCCACCAGGCTCCCCCGTCCCTGGGATTCTCCAGGCAAGAACACTGGAGTGGGTTGCCATTTCCTTCTCCAATGTGTGAAAGTGAAAAGTGAAAGTGAAGTCGCTCAGTCGTGTCCGACCCTTAGCGACCCCACGGACTGCAGCCTACCAGGCTCCTCCATCCATGGGATTTTCTAGGCAAGAGTACTGGAGTGGCTTGCCATTGCCTTCTCCGGAATTATATACATAAACAACTATAAAAATATTCCCATCCTATTAAAGAGAAAATGAAAGCAATGGAAACTATGTCCTGCAAGAGACAGTAGATGCTTTTTACATCGTTTCTCAAACATAATTGTACTTATTGAGGTATGGGGGAAAACGAAGGTCCTTTCTAAATGAGTTGTAGGTTTTTTAATTTGACTTGATTCGCTGTTGAAGGGCAGAAGATGTTTTCCTAAACATGATTATAAAAAGAGGTAATAGCAAATACTTGTGTTTTGTAGAAACACAAGTATTTACTATTATTTCACAGACTGCCATCAATTTTGGGAGATATCTACTACATCTTCCACATCAACCATGGGCACATTGGAGCCAAAGAGACTGGCTTATATGCCATTAAATACAATAATATCTTTCTATTTTCACTACCTAAAATGTTCATTCAATCACCTATCTAGTATAGTTTACCAAGCAGAAATACTAATTTAGGAACAGTAAAATCACACTTGATTGTAAACATCTAATAAATTATAATTAAGATTCTTCATAAAAGTTCTTTTCATATTTTCCATTAATTAAAGGAAAATAAACTATCATTGTCTCTATATGTGAATACACAAGTTGACAAACAAGTATAATTTATATGCTTTTAAAGCCAAGGAGTCTTACAAACACAGAAATATATAAATTAAAAAAAACTTTTAAAATCTTTTTAATTTCACTCTCTTTACAAAATTAAATGTACTTTATATAAGTCCTGTAAAAACCACTATCAGATTCTTCAGAGAATGTGAAAACTGGACTACACAAGAAATTATTGTGTTAAAAACTTAGATTTTGGAATATATTTAAACTAGTACTAGTTTCTTTGTCCTTTAGAAATCACGTTCTTTAAACATTTGGATTCTAAGATGATGAAAGAGAAAAAAATTGAACATATAGTAGCTTTTTTGGGGAAGTCTCAAGAAACACAAGAAAAATGCCCTGGTCAAATTACAACAAAAACCCAAAACATTAAGCCTTTCTTGCTGGGCAGCTACCTATTATGTTTAACAAGCTTAAAACAAAATGTGTCAGAGATCAAGAGTAAGTTATCTGATATGTCAAGTGCATAAGGTCAAAGGTCCAATTTTATTAGGTCAGAGGTGGTATAAATAAAATCTTATATGTCAAAGAAGAAGGGTCACAGATAAGGTGTATATAACATAAAGACATCACAGATGACAAGTAATAACTTTAAGTAGAACAAGTATGTTTACTATAGTTACCCTCACTGATTAAAAATGAGATGTGTGTATGAGTAAGTATAAAATGACCTTTATATATCATGTAACTCATATGCACACTTGGTTTGAGGAAAAAGGGGCTATTACCAAAAATAACTACATGAATGAAGTGAAAACTTAAAGAAAATGTAATACTTCTAAACTGAAACAGTACACAAAATGAATATCTCAATCAAACCTCAAACCACAACAGCTAAACATCAAACTATGCTTTAGTAGCTGCAAAAGTTATATAATATTATATATTTTTTCTTCCAAAGTAAATGCATGAATTAAATATCCCTTCCTTCTCTTATTTTTCTCAATGAGATAAAAACACGTAAAATTTAAGCAGTGCTGCACAAAATTTTAGAATTTTTTGGTAAATTAAATAGAATATTTAGCTTTTTTATTAAGAGAACTTAGTTACAAATAATTTTTATAAGTGGAAGATTTTCCTTGAATAGACTAATTAAATTCTAATTAATGGGGCTTCCCTAGTGGCTCAGTTTTGAAGAATCCACCTGCCAATGCAGGAGATATGGATTCAATCCATCGCCCGGGGAGATCCCACATGGTGTGGAGCAACTTAGCCCGTGTGCCACAACTAATGAGCCTGTGCTCTACAGTCCAGAAGCTGCACCAAGAGAAGCCACTGCAATGAGAAGCCCGTGCACTGCAATGAAAGGTAGCCCTCGCTCACTGCAACTACAGAAAAGCCCATGCAGCAAAGAAGACCCAGTAGAGCCCCCCCCAAAAAAAAAATTTAATTAACGAAACAATTTAGGATTTTTAAAAAAGTGGAACACACATCCACATGACTCCAGTTATAAACAGCAAAGTTAAGTAGAGAATGGGGACAACCACATGAATGATTCAAGTAAAAAAAAAATTCTATAATACTTAAAATACCCAATTTGAGTAAAAGGTAAAAAATTATCTCGGTAAACTAAATAGATGATTAGTTCCATTTTTTATTTCACCTTTATTAGTTGGCACTTAAAGCAATTCTGTATAACCCTACAGTTGAACTTATTTCAATAAGTTTTTCTGAAATGCCTTACTATGCAACAAGCGCTATGTCAAACAAAGGACATACAGAAATTAATCATTTAAAGACTTCCAATTTCAGCCACAGTAAACTGGCTTATACTGGACTAACCTTCCAACTCCAAAAGTTGCAAATAATATACAAAGGATCTACCTGAAGGCATTAAAAACAGCCAACACAGCCAGAACTTGAGACCATGATCCCTAAATAGGAGGGAAGCACAGGAGGTGAGCTCCACATTCACTCTGGATTTTGTCCTAAGTGTTTATGCCAATTTTTGGCACGAGAGAACAGTGAAAGCTGAAAGTGGCAGTCTTACTGAGCTGAGGAGACAGAACTTGGTTTACAGCTGTCAAAATAGTTGGAACTCAAGGGGCAAAAATCCTTAGAAGGAGTGAGTCAAATTAACCATGTGTAATTGACTGTGAAGAAAGCTGATCGCCGAAGAATCGATGCTTTTGAACTGTGGTGTTGGAGAAGACTCTTGAGAGTCCCTTATACTGCAAGGAGATCCAACCAGTCCATTCTAAAGGAGATCAATCCTGGGTGTTCATTGGAAGGACTGATGCTGAAGCTGAAACTCCAATACTTTGGCCACCTCATGCGACGAGTTGACTCACTGGAAAAGACTCTGATGCTGGGAAAGGTTGGGGGCGGGAGGAGAAGGGGATGACCGAGAATGAGATGGCTGGATGGCATCACCGACTCTGTGGACATGAGTTTGAGTGTACTCCGGGAGTTGGTGATGGATAGGGAGGCCTGGTGTGCTGTGATTCATGGGGTCGCGGAAAGTCGGACACGACTGAGCGACTGAACTGAACTGAACTGAATTTCTCCTCAAACACTGGTGATATCAGAAACTTAGAAAACAGCAGCTCTTAGGAATAGCAGTTCCTCCTACCTAGGTAAGATCTATTAAGAACCAACCAAAAGGGACTCCTGGTGGTCCAAACATTGAAGAGTCCAACTTCCAATGCTGGGACATGGCTTCAGCCCCTGTCTGTTGGGGAACTGCTGGGGGCCACCTAGGCCCATGTCACAACTACTCAGCCCATGCACCACATCTAGAGAGCCTGCGCGCTGCAACTACTGAGTCTGTGGGCTCTAGAGCCCACGTGCTGCCACTAGAGAGAAGCCCATGCACAACAGCAAAGGATTCCACGAGCCGATATGAAGACCCAGCCTGCCACAACTGAGACCCAGACACAGCCAAATAAATAAATATATTTTTAAAAACCCACAAAATTACTCCTGCTTCCTGACAGTATCCAATCCAGAGCAAAGTCTCATGTCTTTGAGTACTCTCCGCTATCCAAATCACCTAAGCAAAAACCCAATTCCTATAATAAGTCCGTTCCAACACCTTATTGAGAAACTCTACAACTTCCCATACTGTGCACTTTCTCTTTCTGTAACAAATCAATAAACCCAATTCTACTCAACTGGACACATGCTCCTGAAGGTCTTTGTCTGGAAGGCATTGACAAAAAGCTAAGAAAGAGAATGATCTATAGCTTCACATAAACATTAGGGATCAATCTCACAGACTTAAGGATAAGTTAAAGAAGCCCAAGCACAAAAGGTACATACTGTATGATATCATTTATATGAAATTCAAGAACAGGTAAGACTATCTGATGGTAGTCAGAGACTAGTTAACCTTTGCGGGATGGGGCACGACTGAGGCAGGGGATGAAGGAGCCTTCCAGGATTCAAGAAAAAATTTATGTGCTGACATGAGTGGAACAAATGTAAAAATTTACTGAGTTATATACTTTAAATCTGTGTGTTCTATTAATATATATCATAATTAAAACAAAAAAGTTAAACACATATTTTCACTTTTTAAGTTAAGCACCTACACACAAGTACTGCCCTCACAGAACCATAATAACCTTCCCTGAATATCTTAAGAGATACCTGAAAAACATGAATTTCTCATCTTTGGGTACCTTTAGAAAGTTGCTTAGTACATACAGAACCAACAAATTAAGAGATTAGCAGTATCATCCATATCTCAATAACAGTTGAATTAAAACATTTATAAAAATACTTGTTCAAATCTAAATTCCATGTTAACAGTAATTATAGGTAGATAAATAAAGCATTTCCAAAAATTCCTATGTACTGTATTGATACAAAATTATCAATTTCTATGATTTTTATATTGTTAGCTATTTTTTTAAGAAACATAGAGTATCACTGAACAACTCTTAAATTACTAAAGTATCAAAATATCATAAACCTTTTATTAATCTTTTTCTTTTTTTATTGGAGTATAATTTTTTTTACAATGTTGTGTTAGTTTCTGCTGTACAATGAAGTGAATCAACTATATGTACACATATATCCATCTCCTCCCTCATGAACCTCTGTCCCACCTGACCACCACCCCACCCCTCTAGGTCATCACAGAGCACCAAGTTGAGCTTCCAGTGCTATATAGCACGTTCCCACTAAGCTATCTATTTTACACATGGTAGTGTATATATCCTGGAGAAGGCAATGGCAAGCCACTCCAGTACTCTTGCCTAGAAAATCCCATGGATGGAGGAGCCTGGTAGGCTATAGTCCATGGGGTTGCTAAGGGTCGGACACAACTGAGCGACTTCACTTTCACACATTAGAGAAGGAAATGGCAACCCACTCCAGTGTTCTTGCCTGGAGAATCCCAGGGACAGGGGAGCCTGGTCGGCTTCCATCTATGGGGTCACCCAGAGTCGGACACGACTGAAGTGACTTAGCAGCAGCAGCAGCAGCAGCAGCAGTGTATATATTCATAAACCCATTTATGCATTGAAATTATATAAACAGTATTAAATTCTTATTTATATGTTTCTTATTAATATATATACTAAAATAAAGATATCTCTATACTATATTGTTGTTGTTTAGTTGCTAAGTCATGTACAATTCCTTTGTGACCCCATGGACTATAACCTGCCAGGTTCCTTCTGTCCATGGGATTTTCCAGGCAAGAATACTGGAAAGGGTTGCAATTTTTGTCTCCAGGGAATCTTCCCGACTCAGGTATCAAACCCATGTCTCCTGCATTGGCAGGCAGATTCTTTACCACTGAGCTACCAGGGAAGCCCATACTCTATTGTAGTAGTTACTAAATATAGCTTTAGATAATCACAGAGATACATATGAACATGGATTTATTCATAATAGAAAAGAATATAGAAGGTATTCAATAAATACATATAAATGAACCAAAGTAAACCTTACCACTTCTTCATCTGAAAGTTCACGCCCTTGGATGCTGCTATTTTCTCTCACAGCTTGCTGGTGTTTTTTTCCTTTAATGTGACTAAAAAGATACACCTCTGAAGAGATCTAAAAGCGTAATATAAAAGCAATGTAATGAACATTTAATTATATCTTATTTTAAATATTATACATTCTATCCAGTATACTATATGCAACTTGCAATCGCTCTAGGATTTATATATTAGTCTTAAAAATGTTTTCTTTAGAATACAATTCTAAGATTCCTCTAGAAGACCGATGATAAAAAAGGCATGTCATCAAAGCCAACCTAACAGGATATCACTTCTTCTAAGTAAAAAGGTGCAAGTCTCAGAACTGAAAAATGTTGCTTTACTTTTGTGGTCCTAATATTCCAAAATACTGACCTAGGTATCATTAGGCTAAAATATCATTAGTATCATTAGGCAAACATCCATTTGAGCAGCGACTGCATGCTTTGGCCCTTTGCATTGCTACTCCTAAATGCTGATACTGTTTCTGTACTATCTATACTTACTTTGCATAAAAATCCTTAAAGAAATTCATGGTACTCAGCACATGCCTTGCATGACTTTTAAAACTGGAGAATATATATCCATAGTTTAATAAACTTCAGTAATAAATTGTAATGGCTCATCACAACACTGAGACTGACAACCTACCAGGACATTGCAGAGAGAACACTGCTTCTTTCTTTCATAAGGGGTTAATTTGGGGGCATAATCGGTATTGGCATGTCGTCCACTGCTTAACTCAGCAGCTTTTTCTTTTCTTTGTTCAATCTGTTCCATGTGTCTTCTAATGCTTTCATCATGCTGTAAATGAAATCAAAGTATAAAAATATAGAAATTTATTAATAGAATATCTTAATTCAATATTGGATGCTGATGATAAAGCCCTTTATCATCCCCTACATGCATAGTAACATTTTCTAAAGGGTATTCCATGGAATTACACTGTGGGTTATTAATAAGCATTTTGCAGAAGAGTTTCTGTGGTCAAATAACTTTGGAAAATAGTAAGTTAAAGCTACTTACTGGCTCTAGGCTTGTCACTCTGCACTGATGTAATAAACCTAGCTTCTACTGAGCAACATTTTACACACCTTTTTGACCATAACATACATGAGAAGCACTTCGTGGAACATACTATGGGAAATGCTGCCCACCGTAAAGACCAAGCTTGTCCTCAGCAGAAAAGGCCCATCATGATACAGACTTCTACCCACATCATCTCCAACAACTTCCCAGAAAACAAAAAATAAACAAACCTAAAAACATTATTTTCAGACTTTTGACTTTGTGCTCATATCATTTTACATGGCTGGGTGCCATCCCACCCATCTACCTATTCAACTCATCTTTCTTTCAAGATTAGCTCAGAAATTATCCTCTAAAATTATTTCCCTGACTTCTGAAACCCTTCATGTTAGCTTATGTGTTTTCCTCCTCTGTATTTTCATGACACTCCAATTACCTTTATCCATATATAAATTATCTGCTTAGCATCTGAATCTCAAGTTTCTTGAAACTTAGAACCATGTCTTACTCATTTCTGTATCCCCATGCCTACCACCAGATTCATAAGTATTTGCTGCATTAGATTTAAATCAATGATAAACTTCTAGGACAATACAAACAGTAATATAGGATCCTCTACTCTATGGAATTTACTACTCTTGTGAAACCCCAACATGTAAATAATTATGACATAATATAAAATATCCACACTGCTAGAAACCAATGGCAAAGACTTTCTAGAAAATATCAGCTTATCATCATCTCCCAAGCTATAATTATGCAATTCATAATAACTGAAATAATATTTTAATTTATTTCAAAATTATTACAGGTCTATAAATATTAAAAGTTTAATAGTAATGTCCTCGAGTCATTAATAAGTTACTTAGTAAAACCGAGAAATGCTAAAATTCTTTACATTTTTTCCCTCAATGGCTTTACCTTATTAAAATAATTTGTTTTCAGATAGCTGAGTTGGAAATGATCATAGATAAACCATAAAACTCCAAAAATCAGTAACACAAATTAATCGAATTTTTACATACTTAATTAAAAAGAAAAATATTAATCTCATGCTACATTAAAACAGCTCTAAAATTTCAAAGTAAAATATATAATATTCCTACCTTGAGCTGGATTTTTTTCTGTAGCTCTTCCATAGCTTCTTGTTGAGCAGCTGTGAGTGCTGCCAATCGTTCTTCCCTGTCTCTGTAAAAAGACAGTAAAAATTATAAACTCAATGCTTACAATAACAAATTTCATGAGGTTAAAAAAATACAATTAGGACACATCAGTTCAGTTCAGTTCAGTCGCTCAGTCGTGTCCGACTCTTTAGGTGTATGTATTTTAGAGCTTTTAAAATTATTTTTTCAGAGTGCCTACTAAGTCTTGGCTATATTATTGCACATTAAACACTTGGGAAGCAACAGACATTGTTAGTTATACAAATATTAGGTTGATGAAAAAGTAATTGTAGTTTTGGACTGTCAATTTTAAATAATTACAACTAGGCTCAAACACATCTTTATTAATCAAAATATGAACCATTAAGATCAACACATTTTTGCCAATGAGAAACAAGTTTGTTTATCCTGTAGTGCAAAAATCTGTGCTTTGGGATTCGATGAACTCCTGGAGAGCATTTTCTGCATTCTCTGTTTGTGGAAATGTTAACCCTGCAAAAAGTTGTTGAGATGTTTGAAAAAGTGGCATTCAGTTGAAGAGAGGTCAGGAAATACAGTAGATGAGGCAAAACTTCGTAGCCCAATTCGTTCAACTTTTGAAGCTTTGGTTGTGCGACATGCAGTCAGGTATCATCATGGAGAAGAATTGGGCCCTTTCTGTTGACCAGGGCCAGCTGCAGGCATTACAGTTTTCAGTCATCTCATCAACGTGCTGAGCATACTCCTCAGATGTAATTGTTTCACTGGGATTCAGAAAGCTGTAATGGATCAGACCACCAACAAACCACCAAATAGTGACCATGACCTTTTTCTGGTGCAAGTTTGGCTTTGGGAAGTGCTCTGGAACTTCTTCTCAGTCCAACCACTGAGCTGGTTGTTGCCTATCATCGAATAAAATCCCTTTCATTGCATGTCACAATTTGATCAAGAAATGGTTTGCTGCTGTTGTGCACAATAGGACAAGACGACACTTCTAAACAACATTTTTTTTTTTACTTTTGGTCACCTCATGAGGCACCCACTTATTGAGCTTTTTCACCTTTCCAATTTGCTTCAAATGCCAAATGGTTAATGCTGCATTATTCAGCAACTTCTTGTGTAGCTGTAAGAGGATCAGCTTCAACAATGGCTCTCAATTGGGCACTGTCAACTTCTGGTAGCTGGCCACTATGCTCCTCATCATCTTCAAGGCTCTCATCTCCGTTGCAAAACTTCTTGAACCACCACTGCACTGTACATTTGTTAAGCAGTTTCTGGGACAAATGTGTTGATGTTGCAAGTTGTCTCCACTGCTTTACAATCTATTTTGCACTTGAATGAAAAAATTGCTTGAATTTACTTTTTGTCTAACATCATTTCTATGGTCTAAAACAAATATAAAATAAACAGCAAGTAACAAGTCATTACATTGGAGAAGGAAATGGCAACTGGAGAAGGAAATGGCAACCCACTCCAGTGTTCTTGCCTGGAGAATCCCAGGGACGGGGGAGCCTGGTTGGGCTTCCGTCTATGGGGTCACACAGAGTCGGACACGACTGAAGTGACTTAGCAGCAGCAACAAGTCATTAGCAAAAAGCATAAAGTGAGAAATGTGCATTAAAATGATGTATAACGTAACCACACTTAAGAATGTATTCCAATATCAAAGGGCAAAGTTCAAACAATGCAAAACTGCAGTTACTTTTGCACCAACCTAATAGGTTTCTGGACCCAGAAATGGGTTTAAATACTAGCTCTGGAACTGTGAAAGTGAAAGTCACTCAGTCATGTCCGACTCTTTGTGAACCCATGGACTGTACAATCCATGATAGCTCAGTTGGTGAAGAATCTGCCTACAATGCAGGAGACCCCAGTTTGATTCCTGGGTCAAGAAGATCCACTGGAAAAGGGACTGGCCAGTATTCTGGCCTGGAGAATTCCATGGACTGTGTAGTCCACAGTGTACAAAGGGTCAGACACAACTGAGCAACTTTCACTTTCACTTTTTGGAACTGTAATTTAATTATGGCACATTGAAATATACATTTATCTCTTTTCCTGTATAAAAATCTATAAATTGTGAAAGGGATAGAAAAGGCCAATATTCCCAAAGACAAAGAGAACAGGAGAGGAAACGATCACAAACTGTGAGACGTACAAAGAAGGAAGACCATGCTTAGGAAAAAAGGAGTCAAATGAAGCTTTCTCTGAATGAAGCTTTATGCTGGATTTAGTAGACAAGAACTATAACAGCTATTATAAATATGTTATTAAGAATTAAAAGACAGTATGCCAACCTAAGGAAAAAATATCATGACAATGATTCAACAGATAGAGAATCTCAATAGAGAAAGATTTTTTAAAAAACTTTACAACAAAAGAAACTAGGAATCCTTAAACAAATGGCTGATTCAAGGGGTGCAGCAGGGAAAATATAAGATGAATTTGAAGCATCTTTCAGTGCCAGGAAGTAAGGATATACTCAAAAACCAAAATGATGAAGTATATCTAAGGCAAATGGGGGTCAAATGAAAAAGCTCTCAATGTCCAAAGATGAACCAATTTCAGTAACAAAATAAATGCTATAATATTGGTGTATAAATGACATATTGATATAAAATAGGAATTTAATAAATAGGAGAACAAATATCCTATACAGAAGAAGTGTGCACAATTTATGTAGGAATTCTTCTCTCAAGGAGGTAGAGAATAATTCCCCATCTCTTCAGCTTAGCCGGTGCTTAGTGACTTGATTCCAAGGATGATAGTATATTGGAAACTTTTAAACTATACAGTGGAGAAATCTAACAAAACTACCTTATCCAGGTGATCAAGACTAACAAAATCAGTGAAAACTCAAGGTGATATCATGAACTTTTGACATTTGAAAAATGGTAATTCACATTTACCACTGTGGTTTTCCTCCCCAAAACCATAACCTCAATATAACCATGAGAAAAACATCAGACAAATCCTAATTGAAGAAAAGGCTACAAAATACCTGACCACTATTCAGAACTGTCAAGGTCATCAAAACCATGGAAAGCCTGAGAAACTGCTACAACTCAGAAGAACCTGAAGAGAAATGACAATTAAATACCTGAAGAAATAGTGGCCAAATACTTTCAAACTTTGATGAAAACACTAATGTATACAGTAGGATAATTATGAAGAAAAACAATCTAGACAAATCATAATTAAACTGGTGAAAAACAAAAAAGAAACTGAAAACAAAATAAAACAAAAAAACCCTCACCATATACAGTGGCAAAACAGTATAATTAACAGCCGAATTTTCATCAAAAACAACAAAAGTAAGAATATTCAAAGTACTGAAGGATTTAGCCAGTGCAATATGGCAATAAAAAAGAAATTCAAGGCATCCATATTACAAAGCAAGAAGTAAAGCAAGGGTTATTTGCAGATGACATGAACCTTTATGAAAATGTCCTAAAGAACAACAACAGCAAAAAAGAAAACACTAACAGGAAAATACTCATAGGAAAGTTGGGCAAGATCACTAAAAAACTGTAAAATAAGATAAATAAAAAATTGCATTTCTATACAATAGCAAAAATACTATCAAAAGTGAAATTAAGAAAATAATTCCATTTTCAATGACCTCTTAAGCGTACTTAGTAAATTTAAGAAATGAACTAAATTTAAGAAATGAATTAAATGAATTACAAGATCTATTTTCTAAAAACTACAAAATATCGTTGAGAGAAATTAAAGCAGATACAGAGACACACACCATATTCATATATCATGATACACAATATTATAAACGTGGCAATTCTCCCCACAACAATCTAGATTCAAGGCAGTTGCTATAAAAAACCTTGGAAGCTTTTTATTTTTAAGAAAATGGTGAACATATCCTAAAAAATTATTTGGAAAGCAATTCTGAAAGAGGACAACAACACTGGAGTACTTATATTACTTGTTTTCAAAAGTTACTATAAAGTTACAGTAGTTAAAACAGTGTGATGCTAAAGTAAGAAGAGACATCAAAAGAAAAGGCTATCAAAAGAAAAGGACAGAGTCCAGAAATAAATTGTCACGTCTATGATTAAATTGATCATGAACAGGTAGCAAGGCAGTTCAATGGTTAAAAGCTAGACTCTTCAACAAATGGTGCTATGATAAATGCGAATCATATGCAAATGAATAAATTTAGGTTTTTCTTTTCATACTGTATCTAAGTTACCTTAAAAGGATATAAAACCTAAATGTGTATCAAACTGAAAAACCATAACATTTTGAAGAATATCTTATGACATGGGATATTAAAAAATTTCATAAACAGATCAAAAAGCACAAATCAATTTGGCCAATTAAATGCTTTGTCTCTGGTCTTTGAATCTTTTTTAAATTAATTAATTAATTTTAATTGGAGGATAATTTCTTTACAATATTGCGGTGGTCTTTGTCATACATTGACATGAATCACCCATGGGTGCACGTGTCTTCCTATCCTGAAACCCCACTCCCCACCCACCCCATCCCTCTGGGTTGTCCCAAAGCACCAGCTCTGAGTGTCCTGGTCTTTGAATCTTAAACAAGACATTTTAAAAAGTAGGAATGGCTAAGTGTCACTTATTATAATGAGAAAGACAACATACTAACTGGATTACTTCCATCAAAGGACCACTGCTGTAGCTCCTGTGATCTAGCCTTATGATGTCTGACCAAGTCCAAACCTGGTCCTCTTAACTTCCTGTCACTTTTCATCCCAACACTGAAGTTCAGTTCAGTCGCTCAGTCGTGTCCGACTCTCCGCGACCGTATCAAATTCTATTTCTTACAATTGAAAATATCTTGAAACATCAAGTTTCTCATCCAACAGAAATGTTCAAAAGGTTTCCAGTTTAAGTAGAGTGTCTTAATTCCTAGAAATCAAAATTCAGTAAAACATTTCTGTATATGTGACTATTTCTAAAAAACCTACATGATAGTAAATAGCTTCGAAATACCATCTGAATATGCACTCACTCCAAAATGTTCATCAGGACCAAAAATTGAGATAGCACAGGAAGTACCTAGCTCTTTCCCGGGCTGCATCTTCACGGGCTTTTTCCTTTTCTTGCCTCTGTTGTTCAATTCGGGCTTCTTGTTCTTTCCTCTTCATTAACAATTCTTCTACACGGGCCTGCCGTTCTGCTTCTAGAGCTCTCTTACGTTCCTAGTATCAGAAATGTTTTAAAAGATGTTAGAATTATATGTAAGATGAAGATGATTAAAGGTGATACAGCTTGGACATAGACTTATATATTCAAGACAGACAAATACCTGACTTGTCATTATGTTTCTCAGAATTTAAACAAAAATCAAGTATCAATAATATCTGGCTTTCACATGTCATTTATTAGTGCTACAAATAATTATAAGAATAAATGCTATTTTTAGCACTGAAACATGTTTATTACCATATGTAAAATAGATGTCCAGTCCAAGTACGATGCATGAAGCAGATGACTCAAAGTTAGTGCTCTGAGACCACCCAGAGGGATGGGATGGGGATGGAGGTGGGGGGGTTCAGGATTTGGGGACACATGTGCATCCATGGCTGATTCATGTCAGTGTATGGCAAAAACCATCACAATATTATAATTATCCTCCAATTAAATTAATAAAAAAATAAAGAATAAATGCTATTTTAGTAGATATTATGTTATTTATATTCTGTGAGAATCTGATAAATATTTTGTTTAATCACTTCTAAACCCTTGTGTTTAGATGGTTGTAGACATAACAGAATATGATGAAGAAAGCATAATTAACAGGATTTATTTCTGAACTAAGCTTTCTTCTTAACTGAAGGAAAGCTTGTAGCCGGGCTTCCCAGGTGGCTCAGTGGTAAAGAATCTGCCTGCCAAGGTAGAAGCCACAGGAGATACAGGTTTAATCCCTGGGTGGGGAAGATCCCCTGGAGGAGGGAATGACAACCCACTCTAGTATTCTTGTGGGGATATTCCAATAGACAGAGAAGCCTGATGGGTTACAGTCCATGGGGTTGCAAAGAGTCAGACAGACTGAGCAATGGAACACACACACACACACATACACACACACAGGCACAAGTTTGTGGCCAGGAGAAAGAGGCATTATAATATAGCATAGTGGATAAGAGAGCGGATACTGCATTAGATTCTTTGTTTCCTGATTCCATTATTTACTATCCAGTGATTCTGGTCTAGTTACATAATATATGTGAATTAGTTTTCTAGAAGACAAAAAATAACAATAGTACTTTTAAGGATACTGTAAAGAATGTATGAGTTAATACATGAAAAGCACTTACCACAGGGGTTGGCATATACTAAATTCCCAGTACTTATTTATTATAATCATTATTAAGGTAGAAGATACTTCATTGAAACACTGTGATATACTTTCTGTATATATTTTTGCCTACTAGGAGTAGGCAAAATTTTCACCATATTACTAGATATACCGATGTATTTGTTTCAATTCATCCCCATTCTCTAGGTATCTTACACAACATCTCCCTGGCCGCAACTCTTTATGATAAACAGAACACACTGATCTAGGCTCTAGTAACTACTACTTATATCACTTTGAGCAAGTCATTTTACCTTAAAGAGACACACCATTTGTTGTGAGATGTAAATTATTAATATAAGTAAGTACTTAGCAAAGTGTTTAGTAGCTAGTAAAGTGTTCAGTAAATGACTGCAGATAAAGAAGCGTCTGTCTCAAGAATACTGAGGAGAGAAGTAAATATTTCTAATAATTAACTAAAATCACAGTGGTAACTTTATCTCCACAAGAAGTTAAAAACTTTTTTAAAGTAGTACCACCAAAGGGTACCTAATTCTTTTCTTTCTTTTTTCTTTTTGGAGAGGGGACTGGGAGCTAGAGGAAATGTACTGATTTCAGAAGAGTATATCTGACAGACTGCAGACTGTTAAAGGTATCCAAATAGATTTTAAACAGTCATTACTTTCTGAAATACTATTCATGGATTAGTGTTACAGCTACCTCTCACTACTAAGTATAATATGTAGCAACTTGTTTAGCTATTTATTATCTGAAAAACTGAAGAGTAAAAACAATCAAGTCCAGTAAAGAAAATTTTCTCCAATAAAAAACAAAAATGAAAGCTTTCTCTTAACCTCAAATTTACCTGAAGTTTTTTTAAGAAAAATCTGCAGTATATCTGAAAACATAACTGCCACACTAAAATGTAAAAAGATAAAGCTTAAGTATAATTAAGCCAGAACTTTTCATTTCACATTTTATAAAAACAAAATCTTATGGAATATAGTTTTAAAAATTATAAGTTGGTCTTACAAATTAAATATACTAATATTATATAAAACAGTTACTTTATGTGTATATGCAATGTAACTTAGTTGCATGTGTAAATATTAATACAATGTCTACTTGTTGAATGTTTTTATGGATATAAGAAATACTCCAACATTGTACTAACAGAAATAATTGAATTTCAAAAAAAATCCAATCCTCTAATTTCTGTTTTTAATAAGTAGAGAAGAAAATTGGTAATTGTATAACCAATGAGTAAAACTAGTAAATTCAGCTAGTATTTTCCTTTCTAAAATATAAGTTTCCTAAAGACAGGAAACTCTGCACTCCATAAAAGCATCTTATACAGAGCAGGAGTTTGATAAATACCTATTAAACAAATGAAGCATAAGTTTTAAAATAATATTCATCATAAATCTGTAAGCTTACAAATATAAAGTATAAATCTACAGCAACTGAACTGGAAAGACATCTACTTCTCAAGCCTTCTGAAACCTCTCAGACTCCCATGTACTTTGTTTCACAGTCAAGGATATGTTTATGGTGGCCAAAGAACGGATTTTGTAACCCTGCCCTGTCTGCAAATCAAAAGATTATGGCAAGAGGACAAGACAGACTATCTAAGGAAACTGGGCTTAAAATTAATCTATCAATAATTTATATAACAAAAATGGCAAATTAAGAATATACAATGGTAGCATTAACTTAGTATTTCACTTGCAAAAGAAACAAGAATCACAATTGCCTTTAACAATTAATTTTGGGAATTTTTCAAGAGTAAAATTAAAGCAGATGGGGGCCTCTCTAAATTCTTCACTGAGTTAGTATCTTACTATTACTGTATTTTTATGTTTGGCTTTAGTGCCTAGCACATCTAGTAATGATTATACATTTAAATTTTTTAACTGTATATATATATATGTACATATATGTATATAAAACCAATAAAATTTCCACTATCAGTATATAGATTGAACTTATGTATAAAGGTTTTAAATTTTCCATTGAACATTAAATCCATAAGAAATTTCAACATTTTAAAAAAACAAAATTGTGAGTAATCAAAATATCAAAATCAAAAAGGCTTACTACTTTCAGAAAAGACCTGCTTTCCTTTAAGCCTTAATAAGTGTTCCAAATTAAGAAATAAGAGTAATTTTTGAACAGAAAATAACTGCTGTTATTTTCAAATCTGCAAAATAAATGTAGAAAAAGTAACCACAGAAGTCTATTCAAAAATATACAATATTACTCATATATTTTCCCCCAAAATCCAGCTAAGAGGTCATCTCTTCCAGAGAACTTTCCCTGACAGTCCCCTCTCAGCAACAGAGCTAATTATTCCCTATTTTGTGATACTGCTATAGCCTGTACAGGTTTCTATTACATTTTCACACTGTGTTCTATTATTTACCATTAAGGCAAAGATCATTATTTATTTATTTCTGAATTACTAATGCATAATGGTTATTCAAAAGTAACACACAATTTTCAAAATGATTATTTCTATAAAATGGTCCCACTGCAGAAAGAAAAACAGCAATAAAGCTGAAGAGATGGCACAAATTAAAAATTCAAATATCCTATTTCATTTATTCATCTAATAATATTAGCTAATGGACAACTTTAACTTTTAAATGATAATAATGAAACTTTGTACTGTCCCTTTGATAGGAAAAGCTAAATTTTCTCAAATAGTAACATGCTGTATTTTTAAACATAAGTTAGCTTGGCACTCAAAATTAAAATAAGACCCTGAACTCAAACTGAACTGAGATTGGGTGAATATGGGACTGCTTGCTAGTACAAAAAAATAGCATGAAGTAACCAATAAACTTGAAAGCTGTATTGATATTTTAATCTTCTAAAATTACCAGTGAGATAAAGAAGCATAAAATATTAATAACATCCCTAATTTTTAACATAACAAAAAAGCTCTTCATGATCAGAAAATATGTTATATGTTGTACTCGCTCGTATCTCCTTCTGCACGGAAGGCCTATTTATACCATTTGCAACTATCTCATTACTCAAATCTTGGTTAAGGCATCATCTCCTCCAGAAAGCTTTTTCTTGACTTTCTCATGTCTCAATTTGAGTAATGTGTTCTCCTTTGTACTTCCAAAACGCTTTTACTGTTACACTTATCCTAATGGGTTAAGATTTATTTACATATACGTCTCTGCATTGTGATCAAAGACATATCTTTTTCATGTCCTTAAGCAAAGCCAATGGCAACCCACTCCAGTATTCTTGCCTGGAAATCCTATAGACAGAGGAGCCTGGCAGGCTACAGTCCATTGAGTCACAAAGAGTTGAACACGACTAAGTGACTAACACACACAAGCAAAGCTCAGCATATGGATAACAGCAATAATTCAACACATGATCACTGAATGAATAAACAAATAAATATTAGTCACAACAGATAAAGTATGTGTCTGCGTTCATACTTGATCTTGAGGAAGATCTAAAATAGTTAAAAAACATCACTCATGTTTATGTGTTAACCTTTCTTCCCATTCGGAAAATGGTAGTTTACGGTATGCTACAGAGGTTTAAGTACCTGATGATACTGCCCAATATACGACAGGTGCTCCCTGTTACAAGCATAAAAATGCCCAGTTCCTTAAGGCTATATACACAGGTTCAAACACTCCATTTTTAATAGATGAAAGGAACATATTCTTTCCCAACCTAATTAGAAAAGAATAGATAATAATCTGTCCAGAGCAATTTAGCTCTTCATCTGGCTGAGACTAGAGATTCAAATTGACAAAGACACTGATAACGTTATCTGAAGAAGTACACACTGCCTCTGCTATCAGACGTCCTGATTCCAAACCATGCTGGACTAAACCATACACCCTTGGGAACAGAGTCTAGGACTGACTTCTTTTTCTATGCCCAGGGCCTAGGAAATGGACAGTGCTCACAAATGCCTGCTGAATAAAATTCTACCTGAACAGCTTCATCACGTGCTTGCTTTTCTTCCTGTCTTCTCTGACGCTCTTCCTGTAACTCATTAAGCCTCTGCTCATATTCCTTCAATTTTGATAAAACATCATGGCGTTTGTTCTGGGCTTCGAGGGTATTTATAAAGGCAATTTCATTTACCTTCAACAACAACAACAAAAAAAAAACACAGAAAGTGAGTTTCAAATTAGGCTCATTCTAAGGCACATCAGACACATCAGATTCTTAACACATCATGTTAAGAAATTTAACAGTCTTTATTTAATAATATAAACCAGTTGTGTAAGGCATAAAACAAAAAATGAATGACTTCCAGTCTTTTAATATTTATTCCAAAATGGATAATAATCCAGTGTATATAACAAATCCATAAGCCATAGTAATAAGTAAAATAGAATAAATAAAGGCCTGCCATTGAAATCTTTTATTGAAATACAATTGATTTACAATGTTGTTAGCTTCTGGTATACAGCAAAGTGATTCAGTTATACATACATATATGTATTAATTCCCTGTGTTATACAGTATGACCTTGCTATTCATCCATTCTATATATAATAGTTTGCATCTACTATAGGGCTAATAGTTATTATGGGGCTAATAGTTAGCCCCAAATTCCCAATCCAATCCTCCCCTGTGTCCTCTCCCCTTGGCAACCACAAGTCTATTCTCCATGTCTGCGAGTCTATTTCTGTTCTGTAGACAGGTCCCTTTGTGTCATATTTTAGATTCCACATACAAGTGATATCATATGGCATTTGTGTTTTTCTGACTTACTTCACTCTATATGACAGTCTCTAGGTCCAACCACATTTCCACAAACGACCCAATTTCATTCCATTTTGTAGCTATAATGCTCAAAATTCTCCAAGCCAGGCTTCAGCAATATGTGAACCATGAAATTCCAGATGTTCAAGCTGGTTTTAAAAAAGGCAGAGGAACCAGAGATCAAACTGCCAACATCCGATGGATCATGGAGAAAGCAAGAGTTCCAGAAAAACATCTATTTCTGCTTTTTTGACTATGTCAAAGCCTTTGACTGTGTGGATCACAATAAACTGTGGAACATTCTGAAAGAGATGGGAATACCAGACCACCTGACCTGCCTCTTGAGAAACCTGTATGCAGCTCAGGAAGCAACAGTTAGAACTGGACATGGAACAACAGACTGGTTCCAAATAGGAAAAGGAATACGTCAAGGCTGTACATTGTCACCCTGCTTATTTCATATATGCAAAGTACATCATGAGAAACACTGGGCTGGAAAAAGCACAAGCTGGAATCAAGATTGCCGGGAGAAATATCAATAACCTCAGATATGCAGATGACACCACCCTTATGGCAGAAAGTGAAGAGGAACTCAAAAGCCTCTTGAGGAAAGTGAAAGAGGAGAGTGAAAAAGTTGGCTTGAAGCTCAACATTCAGAAAACTAAGATCATGGCATCCAGTCCCATCACTTCATGGGAAATAGATGGGGAAACAGTGGAAACAGTGTCAGACTTTATTTTTGGGGGCTCCAAAATCACTGCAGATGCTGATTGCAGCCATGAAATTAAAAGACGCTTACTCCTTGGAAGGAAAGTTATGAGCAACCTAGACAGCATATTAAAAAGCAGAGACATTACTTTGCCAACAAAAGTCCGTCTAGTCAAGGCTATGGTTTTTCCAGTGGTCATGTATGGATGTGAGAGTTGGACTGTGAAGAAAGCTGAGCACCGAAGAATTGATGCTTTTGAACTGTGGTGCTGGAGAAGACTCTTGAAAGTCCCTTGGACTGCAAGGAGATCCAACCAGTCCATTCTAAAGGAGATCAATCCTGGGTGTTCATTGGAAGGACTGATGCTAAAGCTAAAACTGCAATACTTTGGCCACCTCAAGTGACGAGTTGACTCACTGGAAAAGACTCTGATGCTGGGAAGGATTGGGGGCAGGAGGAGAAGGGAACGACAGAGAATGAGATGGCTGGATGGCATCACCGACTTGATGGACATGAGTTTGAGTGAACTCTGGGAGTTGGTGATGGACAGGGAGGCCTGGCGTGCTGCGATTCATGGGGTCTCAAAGAGTCGGACACGACTGAGCAACTGAGCTGAACTGAATTGAATATTCCTTTGAATATATGTACCACATCTTCTTTATCCATTCATCCGTAGATGTAAATTAAGGTTACTTCCATGTCCTGGCTATTGTAAATAGTGCTGCAATGATCTTTGGGGTGCATGTATCTTTTTGAATTATGGTTTTCTCAGGGTATACGTCCAGTAGTGGTATCGCTGAGTCATATGGTAGTTCTACCTTTAGATTTTTAAGGAACCTCCATACTGTTCTCCATTGTGGCTGCATCACTTTACATTCCCACCAATAGTTCAAAATGGTTCCTTTTTCTTCACCCCCTCTCCATCATTATTTGAAGCATTTTTGATGATGGTCATTCTGATCCATGTGAAGTAATACATCACTGTAGTTTTGATCTGCATTTCTCTAATAATTAGTGATGCTGAACATCATTTCATGTCCTTTTTGGCCATTTGTATGTCTTCTTTGGTAAAATGTCTATTTAGGTCTTATGCCCATTTTTTTGACTGGGTTGTTTGTTTTTCTTTTTTTTTGGTATTGAGTGGCATGAGTTGTTTATATATTTTGGAGATTAATTCCTTGTCAACTGCTTTGTTTGCAAATATTTTCTTCCATTCTGAGAGTTAACTTTTCATCTTGTTTATGGTTTCCTCTGCAGTGCAAAAGCGTTTAATCTTAATTAGGTCCTTTTGTTTATTTTTATTTTCATTATTCAAGGAGGTGGGTCAAAAAGATGAGTGTTGTTCCTGTTTTCCTCTAAAAGTTTTATAGTGTCCAGTCTTACACTTAGGTCTTTATTCCATTTTGACTTTGCTTTTGTGCATGGTGTTAGGGAGTATTCTAATTTCATTCTTTTACATGCATCTGTCCAGTTTTCCCAGCACTACTTATTAAAGAGACTGTCTTTTCTCTACTGTATATTCTTGCCTCTGCCATAGATTAGGTGACCATAAGTGCCTGGGTTTATCTCTGGCCTTTCTACCCTGTTCCATTGATCTACATTTCCGGTTTTGAGACAGTACCATACTGTCTTAGTTATTGTAGAAATCAATTTTCTTCAACATACACCAAATAAGTTATAATTAGGTACAAAGTACTGAACTATATATACTTCATCCTCAACTTTACATATATTGATTCTTAACAGTCAAGTTTTGCTAGAGAGTACAGTTTTTATGAATAAAGTACCGCTAACGATAAAAAGCTGGAAAATGTCAGTTGGGATCAAATTCCTCATTCTTGAAAGACAGGATGGCGTGCTATTGTGAAAATGGCAGAGTGAAACAGGGAATTAAACACTGGAGCTGCTCTCTCTGACAGAAGTACAGACTCCAGGAATCCATGCTAAATGTAATAAAACCTATCACTAGATATGTTTTAAACTAAAGCAAGTGTCAAACTCACATGTGAGTGAAGTTCTAAAAAAGATTTCCCAAGCTCCGTGCCATATAGCCACTTTCATAAGTAAATTAACAAGATACTCATTTCTCAAACTAGACTGAAAGTATACTACAAACAGGTATGTTCAAGGAAAATTAATCATACTGTATCAAGGGTCACACGTTAAGCATAATCAAGATGAAAGAAAAATAAATGGGACCTTAATGCTCCAAACAAAATACATAAAATAAAATTCAGAGGGAAGAATGTACAAACACAGAATAAAAATATCCAATCTGTAATGCTGGTCAAATGGTCGAAAGTTTTAGTTACACAAGTTGAATATGTTTGGCCATATAACATACAGCATAGTGATAACAGTTAACAATATTATAACATGTACTTGGAATTTGCTTAGAAGATAGATTTGAAATCTTAACACACACACATACAGTAACTAACAAGTAACAGATGTTTTAATTAGCTGGATTGTAGTGATTATATCAAACTATCAAGTTGTATACCTTAATACAATTTTGATAGTCAATGATATCTCAATAAAACCATAAGTAAGTAAATAAATAAGACATTTCCTGAAAATTACTGGAATAAAACATAACCAAAGAAAAAGCAGAAAATTTCTTATGCAAATTCTGTAATGTCAGAGACATGCACTTGGATTTAAAGGTGCAAAAAAAATTGATATAATGATATAATAAAGGAAGACAAGAGAGTTAAGGAAACTTAGGAAAAGGTAACATGATCATAGAATTAACTCAGTTAATTAAGCATGAAAACAGAACAAAGATGGTAAAAAATCAAATCACTAATGGAGGAAAGGCTTGTTACAATCTCAGTTACTGTGAACTTTAAAAATGTAAAATTTATGCATAAGTAATAACTTTTGAACATGGAGAACAAGTTAAGATGATCTAATATAAAAATAATATCTATATTAAGAAAGTCAAAAGAAAATATTCCTATATATTGGGTTGGCCAAAAGGTTCATTCAGTTTTTTTCCTAAGATGGCTCTAGTAGTGCTTAGTTGTCTTTAACTTCATTTGAAACAATTTTGTTAGATTATATTGTGACAGGTGTCATATCAACGTGTATTTGAAAAAACAAAATTGATGAATTTTTACAGAGCCATTTTAATGTTGAAGATGGAAGAAAAAAGCAACATATTCAGCATATTATTATTATTTCAAGAAAGGTAAAAAGGCAACTGAAACACAAAAAATGATTTGTGCAGTGTATGGAGAAAGTGATGAAACAAACATGAAGAAGGAGCCACTGTGATATATGTGGAACCAAATTTCCTGATCATAAAAATCATGTGAAGGCTTACTACAAACAATAAAGTTCCTCAGAGGTCACTCTAGCATTACTGACAAAAACCTGCAAAGCCTGGAAATCTCTCTTCTTAACAACTCAGGTGACTGTTATAATCAGGCAATACTGGGAAATACTGGTATGTAAGAAAAAAACCAAAGGTTGGAGGAGGTTTTGTTTCATAGATTAAAATGTCTGGGGATGAAAATAACTGATAATGTTCCACACAAACTGTTAAGATATTTATGTACTTAAACTAAGAACAATTCATTCATAAAACATTTAAATGAATGAGAAAACAAGAAAAAAATAGATTATCTATTTTTATTTCCTTAGTATATGTAATACATTTCAAAATAGGATTTCAGAGATTATCGAAGAGAAAGCAATGAAAATTAAGAGAACCAACAGGGCATATTGGTAGTAGGGTTTTAAAGAAGGACTTCATATTAGCAAAAATTTTAGTATACACTCATCTTAGTTAACTGGGATTATTAAGAAGTTTTTAAACTGCAAATGGCAGCTGATATTTTTATGTAAACACAACCAGCAGTTGAGCATTTATCTTGTCAGAAACTACTTAAAACTATAGCTTGAGTTATTATGTTTACAGGAGTCACTTTGGTTTGCTGCATGCTAAGTTGTTTCAGTCATATCTGACTCTTTGAGACCCTACGGACTGTAGCCTACCAGGCTCCTCTGATCATAGGATTCTCCAGGCAAGAACACTAGAGTGGGTTGCCATGCCCTCCTTCAGGGGATCTTCCTGACCTCTGGCTTAATGAGATTATAATTAAAATAAATATATTAAGCAATTAGACAAATCAAAATTCATACAAGTCATATAAAAAAAAGACCACAAAATGAGAATACTAAGCCAATAATAACAATGGTAAAAGCACAGGCTTTGGAACCACAAACACCAGGATTTTAATTCTGGCTGTGACCATCAACAATCTCTAAAGAGATTGCTCCTCTAAATATAAAAACAAATACATAGTTCAGAACGTCCACTTGCAGCTATAATGGAGTAAGAGGGTCCAGATGTACCTTTCTACCTTAAACAACTAAAAAATTAGACAAAAATATATAAATTACATGAATAATGTAATATGCTGCTGCTGCTGCTGCTGCTAAGTCACTTCAGTCGTGTCCGACTCTGTATGACCCCATAGACGGAAGCCCACCAGGCTCTCCCGTCCCTGGGATTCTCCAGGCAAGAACACTGGAGTGGGTTGCCTTTTCCTTCTCCAATGTGTGAAAGTGAAAAGTGAAAGTGAAGTCGCTCAGTCGTGTCCGACCCTTAGCGACCACACGGACTGCAGCCTACCAGGCTCCTCCATCCATGGGATTTTCTAGGCAACAGTACTGGAGTGGCTTGCCATTGCCTTCTCCGATAATGTAATATACCAAACAGCAAAAGAACAAAGGAGAAATCCACATTTTTCTTGCCACAGATGCAGAAAAAGTGCTTGACAAAATACAGTATCCTTCATGATAAAAGCACTCAACAAACTAGGAAAATCAAAACCCCTCACAAATACTGATCCAACAATTCTTAAAATTTTAGCAAACCAAGCTCTCCAAAATATAAAAATGTTTTTACATCATGACCACGTGAGGTTTATCCTAGAACTACACACTTTGGTATTTGAAAATCAAATACTGAAATTCACTATTTAAAAATCTTACAAAAACATAACATTATCTCAATAAATGCAGAAAAAGCAAGTAACTAAATTCAAACTTCATGGTAAAAATATTTAGTAATTAGGAATAGAAAGGAAGTTCCTCAATCTAATAAAGAACATCTCTGAAAGATCCACAGCTAATATTATACTTAATGGTGAAAGACTAAATGCTTTCTTCCTAAAACTGGGAACATGGCAATGATGTCAGCTGTCATCACAACTAGTCAATATTGTCCTAAAATAGCAAAAATATTTTAGAAGAAAATACAACTTAAGGATTTATACTTCCTGATTGCATGAATTATAAAGGTAGAGTAATAAAGCGTTACTGGTCTAAAAACAGGCATAAAGATAAATGTAACAGAACAGAAAACCAGAAACAAACCCACACATATATGGCCAACTGCTTTTCAACAAGTATCCAAGGCAATTCGTTATATAAAAGATGGTCTCTTTGACAATGATAATGGAACATTAGATATCCATATAAAAAAATGAACCTCAAATTTACTTCATACCATATACAAAAAATTTAACTCAAAATGAAACAGATGTTATGATAAAATATAAAACATCTAGAGAAAACTTAAGGGAAAAATCTTAGTGATCTTAAATTTACATAATGATTTTTTTAAAGGGCATAAAAAACACAAAGTATAGAAAAAAAGTCAATATATTGGAACTTTACAATTTTTAAAGCTTCAAAAGACACTTTTAAGAAAATAAAAAGGTCATCCATAGACTGAGAAAAAAACATTTGCAAAACATAGATGTTAATGTCTAAAATATACAAAATCTTTTAAGAAATCCTGCTATTTGCTAGAGAAGGCAATGGCAAGCCACTCCAGTACTATTGCCTGGAAAATCCCATGGATGGAGGAGCCTGGTAGGCTGCAGTCCGTGGGGTCGCTAAGGGTCGGACACGACTGAGCGACTTCACTTTCACTTTTCACTTTCACACATTGGAGAAGGAAATGGCAACCCACTCCAGTGTTCTTGCCTGGAGAATCCCAGGGAAGGGGGAGCCTGGTGGGCTTCCGTCTATGGGGTCACACAGAGTCGGACACGAGTGAAGTGGCTCAGCAGCAGCAGCTATTTGCTACAACATGGATGAACATGGAGGGTACTATATTAAAGTGAAATAAGCCAGACAGAGAAAGAAAAGTACTGTATTGTATCAGTTATATTTGGAATATAAAAGAAAAAGTCAAACTCATCAAAACAGATTTTTCTTTCTGTAGCTGATTTCCAGTTTGCTAACCACTGTGGTTAGCAAAAATGCTTGATATAATTTCCATCCTCTTGTATTTGTTATGACTTGTTTTATGGTCTAGTATATGATCTATCCTGAAGAACATTCCATGTGCACTTGAAGAGAAGGTCTCTTCTGCTGTTTTTGAATATGATGTCCTGTATAAATCTATTAAGTCCACCTGGTCTACAGGATCAAAAAGTATCATTGTTCTGCTGAATTTCTATTTAGATATGGAACAAACTGAAAGGCTCATCAACAGACAAATGAATAAAGAAGATGTGGAGGGTGTGCGTGTGTCTAATGGAATATTACTCAACCATAAAAAGAATGAAATTCTGCCATTTACAGTAACATGGATGAACCTAAAGAATATTATGTTCAGTGAAGTAAGTCAGGCAAAGAAAGACAAATACTATATGCTATCACTTCTATGAGGTATCTAAAAAATAATACAAGTGAATATATATGCAAAACAGAAACAGATATAGAAAACAAACTAGTGGTAACCAAAGAGAAGAGGGAGGGAAAGGGGCAAATTGGGGGTACAGAATTAATACAAATTACTATGTATAAAATAGATAAGCAAAAATTATATATTGCTATTATAGGAAATCACAGTCATTATCATGCAATAACTAACAATGGAGTATAATCTGTAAAAACACATAATCATTATATTGCATACATGAAACTAATATTCTGTATAATATTCTGTATCAACTATACTTCAATATGAATGTGGAGTTCCAGAGAATAGCAAAGAGAGATAAGAAAGCCCTCCTCAGCGATCAGTGCAGAGAAATAGAGGAAAAGAACAGAATGGGAGTGGCGGGCGACATGTTCCGGGCACCGGACAGCGAGGGCGGCCGGGCCGGCCCCAGGGCCACAAAGCCTCCGGGAGGAGAGCCGGGCAATCGTCCAGAGGAAGCCACGCCTCCACGCAGGCCGGACAGGATGGCTTCTAATATTTTTGGACCAACCGAAGAGCCTCAGAACATACTCAAGAGGACCAACCCCCCTGGGGGAAAAGGAAGCGGTATATTTGACGAATCAGGGCCTGTGCAGACTCGACCACGTCTGAACCCACCGGGGGGCAAGACCAGTGACATTTTCGGGTCCCCCGTCGCTGCCGCCTCCCCCACGGCACACCCAAACAAGCCCAAGGACCACGTGCTCCTGTGTGAGGGCGAGGACACACCAGACCTCAGAGCCAGTGCCTCACCCAGACAAGAGCCAGGCGAGCCCGGTGGCCTGAGAGAAGCAGCCCATGTCCAGGAGCCCACGCCCACCGTCGACAGCCACGAACCCCGGCTGGGCCCTCGGCCTCGCTCCCACAACAAAGTCCTGAACCCGCCCGGAGCCTTAAGTCTGGGCCTTTACTCCTCACCAGTGATGTGGACTGCTCCCTTCACCAGCGACACTTCCTGTCGGCAAGACCACTACCCTCTCCGGGACTTTAAAACTGCCCAGACGTGTCCAGGTACTGGCGTTGTTTAAACTGTTCCTGTGCCCTCCTCTATATTCCTACGGACCGTGGGAAGACTAGATGCCTGAGAACCCTGGGTTCTTAGGTTTGGCTTCTTTGGTAACAGCTCAGGACCTGTTCTCAAGTGCCAGCTTTACTTCAGTAACTGTTGACTCTGGTCTGTTTCTGACACCTTTCTAGAAAAAAGTCTGTTGCTCAGGTACACCAAAGAGGAAGGAGAGTTTTCTTAGCCTACCCTTTCTAAAGCTTTGCAGAACCTCTGGGCCATATTCAGTTTCCAGACAAGACTTAAAGACCTCAGGCCAGGAGATTAAATAGTTTGGCAGTAAGTTCTCAACTGGCTCATTCCGTGGTATTTGCTAGCAAAGACACCAGACTGGCAAGAGTGGTGGTGCTGTCACCTGCCAGACAGAAGTGTCCCCCATTGCGCCTCTAAAGGGCCACAGTGCCACTGCCTGCACCACAGTCACGAGAGACCGACAGTTTGGGTGGGGGACTGGCACAAGTGCCTGCTAAGTTCACACCGGTGCTAGAAGCGACCTCATGACTACAGCCTGGCCTCGCTCGTAGTGGCCTCAACGCTCCAGTGACTGCAGGAGCTCCCTGCCAGGCTCCACAGCCTCCACTGGCGCTGAGGGTCCACACGGTGCTTGCCAAGCAAAGATCCGTTCCTATCCACCTGCTAACTTTGGAGCTGAGAAACTCTCATTCCATGTGATTCACTCAAGCGCCTCCTGTCTCCCTCCAGCCTTCAAGTGATCATTTATAAGAAAGTTGTCTGGAATTCAGAGCATTTTTTTCCCCCATTAAAAACCGATGTAACTGGTGATTACCTTTATTCTCAAACTCACTGACTTATACAAGTTACAATGAGATGTTCCAAAAGTAGACGTGAACTATTTATAACTGTTTTGTTGTGTTTTTTAACATACAAGAAAACAATTTGTGAATTCCATATTGGATGGCCAAGAAGACCCTGACATGCTGCTGGCCCTCGGGGCTTTGGCCTTGCAGAAGAGCTTTCTAAATCCGTCCCCTTACAGGGACCTTGGGGCAGAGCTGGGAACTGAGGCAGGCGTGTTGGAGGAGGCACTCACCATCAGGGCAGAGCCCAATGCAGCAGGACCACATCGCCTTACTCTCATCCCCAGCTTCCCTCTGCCTTCCCTCTTTGGGGCTGTGGGCCTGGGTTGAGGGAGCCAGGATGGTCTGGTCATGGGAGGAGCCGCAGAAAACTTTGCTCCTTTGAACCTGATGGGGGAGGTCATTTTATTTAGAAAACATTCTGTATATTGGGGATTGCCTGTGTTTGGGAGGTTCATTAACTCTCTGCATCCTTTTCTCAGCCTCCAAGCTACATTGAGAAATTACTGGTCTGTGTTTTTATTAAGCCTTAAAACATTTTTATGTGCATTTGGTGCCAACTTTTTTGTAAAGCTGTCGTTGGAAACAACAAACCTGTGCTCACATCACAATGTCCCCTTGAGGAGCCTGTTACTTTTACCAGGCAGGAGTGGGTGTAGCTGTTGAATTAAACTTAGCAGTCACGTAAAAAAAAAAAAAGAACAGAATGGAAAAGACTAGAGATCTCTTCAAGAAAATTAGAGATACCAAGGGAACATTTCATGCAAAGATGGGCACAATAAAGGACAGATATGGTATGGACCTAAAAGAAGCAGAAGATATT
Organism: Moschus berezovskii; assembly: GCF_049115385.1. Taxonomy (NCBI): domain Eukaryota; kingdom Metazoa; phylum Chordata; class Mammalia; order Artiodactyla; family Moschidae; genus Moschus; species Moschus berezovskii. Next base: position 38,155,877 of record NC_142480.1, on the reverse strand, counting down.
AAGAAGAGGTGGCAAGAATACACAGAAGAACTGTACAAAAAAGATCTTCACGACCAAGATAATCACAATGGCGTGATCACTCACCTAGAGCCAGACATCCTTGAATGTGAAATCAAGTGGGCCTTAGGAAGCATCACTACGAACAAAGTTAGTGGAGGTGATGGAATTCCAGTGGAGCTATTTCAAATCCTGAAAGATGATGCTGTGAAAGTGCTGCACTCAATATGCCAGCAAATTTGGAAAACTCAGCAGTGGCCACAGGACTGGAAAAGGTCAGCTTGCATTACAATGCCAAAGAAAGGCAATGCCAAGGAATGCTCAAACTACCGCACCATTGCACTCATCTCACATGCTAGTAAAGTAATGCTCAAAATTCTCCAAGCCAGGCTTCAACAATATGTGAACCGTGAACTTCCAGATGTTCAAGCTGGATTGAGAAAAGGCAGAGGAACCAGAAATCAAATTGCTAACATCCGCTGGATCACTGAAAAAGCAAGAGAGTTCCAGAAAAACATCTATTTCTGCTTCACTGACTATGCCAAAGCCTTTGTGTGGATCACAATAAACTGTGGAACATTCTGAAAGAGATGGGAATACCAGACCACCTGACCTGCCTCTTGAGAAACCTGTATGCAGCTCAGGAAGCAACAGTTAGAACTGGACATGGAACAAAACAGACTGGTTCCAAATAGGAGAAGGAGTACGTCAAGGCTGTATATTGTCACCCTGCTTATTTCATATATGCAGAGTACATCATGAGAAATGCTGGGCTGGAAGAAGCACAAGCTGGAATCAAGATTGCAGGGAGAAATATCAATCACCTCAGATATGCAGATGACACCACCCTTATGGCAGAAAGTGAAGAAGAACTAAAGAGCCCCTTGATGAACGTGAAAGAGGAGAGTGAAAAAGTTGGCTTAAAGCTCAACATTCAGAAAACTAAGATCATGGCATCTGATCCCATCACTTCATGGGAAATAGATGGGGAAACAGTGGCTGACTTTATTTTTCTGGGCTCCAAAATCACTGCAGATGGTGACTGCAGCCAGGAAATTAAAAGACACTTACTCTTTGGAAGGAAAGTTATGACCAACCCAGACAGCATATTAAAAAGCAGAGACATTACTTTGCCAATAAAGGTCCATCTAGTCAAGGCTATGGTTTTTCCAGTAATCATGTATGGATGTGAGAGTTGGACTGTGAAGAAACCTGATCGCCGAAGAATTGATGCTTTTGAACTGTGGTGTTGGAGAAGACTCTTGAGAGTCCCTTGGACTGCAAGGAGATCCAACCAGTCCATCCTAAAAGAGATCAGTCCTGGGTGTTCATTGGAAGGACTGATGTTGAAGCTGAAACTCCAATACTTTGGCCACCTGATGCGAAAGAGCTGACTCACTTGAAAAGACCCTGATGCTGCGAAAGACTGAGGGCAGGAGAAGGGGACGACAGAGGATGAGATGGTTGGATGGCATCACTGACTCAATGGACATGAGTTTGGGTACACTCTGGGAGTGGTTTACGGGGTCGCAAAGAGTCGGTCACAACAGGGCAAATGAACTGAACTGAACTGATACTTTAACTTAAAAAAAAAAAAACTGAAAGAAAGAGAGAGTAGAAAAGTATTTGCCAGCGGCCAGAAGGAGACAAAAATAGGAAGAGACTGGGAAAAGGATACCAACTTTCAGTTATACAATGAATAAGACCTGAGCATCTAATGTATAATATGGTAACTATAGTTGATAACACTGTATTATATAATTAAAATATGAAACAGGAAAACTTAAATGTTCACACACACACAAAAGATAAATATGTGAGGTGATGAATATGTTAATTAGTTCAATGAGGGGAATCCTCTCACAATGTATATGTATATCAAATCATCATGTAAGTATCTATTTCATTTGTTAATTATACCTCAAAAAGCTAAAAAAACACCTGTTTGAATAACAATAAGACAATCTTAACTTTCAAAATTCAACACTGCACCAAATAAGAGCTTCAGCTAGAAAAAATACATAAAAAGATGTTCATAAAGCAAATTAAAACCACATGAGAACTATATATACAGACTAATATGAAATGGTTATAATTACAGTGTGTAACCATGTTAAGTATTGGTGAGAATGTGGCTAACTAGAACACTCAATGTACTACTGGTAAGAGTATATAAACTGTTTCTTTAAAAGTTAAACTTCTCATAGGATTCCGCCAATCCACTCTCGGGTATTCACCAGAGAAAATAAAAGCACACATCTGCACAAAGGTTTGTTCATGAATTTACACAACAGCTATATCCATAATAGCCACAAACTGTAATGAAAACAAATGTCCATCAACAAGTGACTGGATTAACAAACTGTGGTATTTCTACACAGTGATATACTTCTCAGCAATGCAATGGAAATGATACACACAACAACATGGATAAAATTCAAACTAGCTATGCTGAGTGAAGATGCCAGAGGAAAGAGTACCTGCTCTATGATTCCATTCATATAAAAGTCTGGAAAATGCCAACATCAATAGTGACAAAAAGCAGATCAGCAACGGCATGGTAAAAGTGTTGGAGGAAGGAATGAATTACAAAGAGGTACGAAGAAACTTTTGAGGTTGATGGAACGGTTTATTATTTTCATCGTACTGATGGTTTCAGGGATACATATGTCAAAACTCATCAAACTGATGCTTCACATATGTGTTATTTATTATCTGTAAATTATACTTCAATAAAACTATAAAAATAATATATATCTCATAGGATTATGAGATATATAATAAAATATATATAGGAAATATAGGAAATAGCAACCCACTCCAGTATTCTTGCCTGGAGAATTCCATGGACAGAGAAGCCTGGTAGGCTACAGTCCACGGGGTCGCAAAGAGTTGGACACGACTGAGCAACGGAACGGATATATAGGAAAAAATACTGTACATAAGTTTCAAATGAGCCTGTAAAAATGCTGTTATTCTGGTACTGAATAAACATTTGATAAATATTAACTTCTCATGTTACAACTGAAAAAGTGCTTGAGTAACTAATGCAATGTTCAAAACACCAAAGACATACCTTAGCTTCTTCTTCTTGTGCTTTTTTAACAATTGCTTGTAATTGCACCTCTCGTTTGAATTCAGCATGAAGTAATTTCTCTTCCATCATCCTACGTCGCTGGTCTAATAAGCCTTCTTTCCATTTCCGGACTTCTTTCTCCTATACACAATGAATTACCACATTATTAATTTCAGCATACACAGTCATTTGACAAGAAGTGCAAACAGGTAAACAGCCTAGGAATTACAAAGTTAAGAACCAGGAAAGATCTAAAGATCATGACTAATTATTAAGAACACAGACTATTAAGCCTGTCAGTTCATAATCTACCAGTCACTTGCTAGATATGTAAACTGGGCAATTTTTTTAGCCTACATCTCAGTTTCCTCATCTATAAAGAGAACAGTAGTAGTATCTAACTCATAGGTTTTAAAGACTGAGTCAGTCAATATATGTAAAACTTTTAGAATAGTACATGAGACATTGCTCAAGAGAAATATGTGCTGTTATTATTGTATTGCACTATAAGCATACTTAAAAATAGTATTTCTCATCCATATAAACGTTGTGTCTATAACTCAAATTCAAGACAAATGAGTAATTTTACCCTAGAAATTGAAAAATGGTGAGAAGTTTGAAAAGTCACAATTTTGTACATAAGAACATTCCCTGAAGGAACACACAGAGTACTGCTTATAGAAGAATAAAGATAATTATCATAGTTGCATCTAATTCCTTAAAACAATATCAAATATGAGAAGTAAAAGATTTGTCCTGTGCTTCAACATATTAGAACCAGCACCAAAAAGAATAAAGAAAATCAATGCTGACTTAACACAAATGGGAAGAAAACTAACATTTAAGTTGAATTTTAGCTAAATAATAATGGGTTTTACCACCTTAAAAAGTATGATGCAGAAAGAGCACTGAAATAGAAGGTAAAAACAGGTCCTTAAAGCCCCAGCTCTGTAAATGATTGGTCACGTGACAATGGAGACAGCCCTTAGTCTCTCCTAGATTCAGTTTTCACATCTATAAAATGGGGTTCAGGATCTGTTCAACTCCGTGTGCCTCACAGAAGTACTGCTGTGATCATATGAGACCATATATGTAAGAACAGTAATGAAACAATAACCACTGTACAAATGGAAGGTGAGAGTTACCATTTGAATTAATTGAAGTGATACTGACATTGATGGGAAAATTAAACCAGAGAACTTCTAATGTCCTCTACAATTTCAAGAATTTATTACTGTGTTTGTGTGAATTATCTGGAGATTATATTATATAGTAAGAAAATAAACTATACAATTTTGTTTGTATTAAAAACACAATAAGAAGGGAAAGTATAATTGTGTTAGAACACTTTTCTGAAGCTTAAAATGAAAAAATATATCAACTCTTGTAGAACCCCATTACAAGGAGACTGTTTTTCATACTTGATTTATCCAAACTAAATGATTAAAATAAAAATAATTAAATTCTTGAGATTCAGGTAAAGAGAGAAATTACAGATTTTCTTCCTTTCCCACCAACTTTTCTACTGCATTAAGGATAATGTCACCTCATTTTTACAATCAAACTATTTGATCTAATTCTCTCTCCAAATTTTAAAACACACAAAAGGAATGAAAATATTTTTAACCTATGCATATTACTCCTCCTTTCTAGGACCAAAAGGTAAACAAAAGAGCTTACCTATACTACAGGGGAGGGCTTCCCTCATAGCTCAGTCAATAAAGAATCTGCCTGCAGTGCAGGGATCCGGGTTCCACTCCTGGGTTGGGAAGATCCCCTGGAGAAGGAAATGGCAACCCACTCCAGTATTCTTGCCTGGAGAATCTCATGGACAGAGGAGCCTGGCAGGCTACAGCCCATGGGGTCACAAGAGTCGAGCATGACTGAGTGACTAACATACTACAGGGGGCACATGGCTTTTGTTGTGCTGTGTCAACTATTTGTAGTACGCAGACTCCAAGATGGCTCCAAGTGATCCCAGTCACCTGGTATTCAGACCTTTGCATATTTCCCTCCCACATTCTATCAGGACTCTGACCAATCTGTTGTTGTTCAGTCACTAAATCGTGTTCGACTCTTTGCAACCCCATGCACTGCAGCATGCCAGGCTCCTCTGTCCTCCACTATCCCAGAGTTTGCTCAAATTCATGCCTACTAAGTTGGTGACACTATCTAACCATCTCATCCTCTGCTGCCCTCTTCTTTTGCTTTCAATCTTTCCCAACATCAGGGTCTTTTCCAGTAAGTTGGCTCTTTGCATCAGGTAGCCAAAGTACTGGAGCTTTAGCATCAGTCCTTCCAACGAATATTCAGGACTGACTTCCTTTAGGATGGACTGGTTGGATCTCCTTGCTGTCCAAGGGACTCTCAAGAGCCTTCTCCAGCACCACTATTGCAAAGCATCGATTCTTGGTGCTCAGCCTTCTTTATGGTCCAAATCTCATCCATACACAACCACTAGAAAAAATCGTAGCTTTGACTATATGGACCTCTGTCAGCAAAGTGATGTCTCTGCTTTTTAATACACTGTCAAGGTTTGTCATAACTTTCCTTCCAAGGAGCAATATAATTCAGCAAAAGTGATAGTACATCACTTTTAAGATTAGGTTATAAAAAGAAAATGCAGCTTCCATTTTGGCAGCTCACTTATTCATTCTTTCTTTTTCTCTCTCAGATTATTCTGTGGCAATGGTAGTAGCCACATCATGAGACCACTAGGCTGTGGAAAGACCCACATGGCAAGAAATGGAGGTCTACAACCAACCACTAAAGAGGACTCCAGACCTGCCAACAGCCACATGAGGGATCTGAAAGTGGATCTTTCAGCTCCAAACGACCGCTGCCCGAGCCAACACACTGCAACCTCACAAGAGACTCTGAACAAACAAAAAATCACAACATGAAAGCCACTTCCAGTTTCCATGCCCAAGAAATTGTGAGCTAATAAATGTGTGTTGTTTTAAACTGCTGAGTCTTGAGGTCCTTTGTTACACAGCACACATAACTAACACAGTACTCACATCTGCCATGTGTAATTAACAATAAGAATGACCATATATATACGGAACAACAGTCACCCAAGTACCATGCTACAGTTTTACATACTTGCTACATTCATCAACACAGCTGGTTAACAGTTATAAATGCCATTTTACGGATAAAGAAATTAAAAGGCAATATTGTTAAGTAATTTGCCAAGGGCACCCATCACATGCTATCATGTGGTCAAAATCAAGATTTCACCTGACTGGCTATCTCTAGAGTCCATGTTCTTTCCACTACATCACATTGACCAAAAGTTACACTGCACTAAATACTCCAACATTGCATGCAGATTCTTTGCCGTCTGAGATACCGAGTGCCCTGCTTATTCAATTTGACCATCTCAGGTTCAAAACTGTCCTACCAATTCATCGAACACTTTCCACAAGACTGACCAAGGAAACCCCCAATGAAAATGGCAAAAGACAAAGTGCAGCTTTAATAGTCCATGCAAACTGCAAAACATCAATTTACTAGCTTCTGTAGGAATGACAAATTCTTATTTCTTTTTTTAGAAAAGTACAGGCAATTTTCAGTAGATAAAAATGCTTTTATTTTCTAGTGGATTTATTTTTACTGTTCTTTCAGCTTCTCTAAAATCAGAAAAAGTCAATATGAAAACAAGCCCAGCAATTTAAGGCAATCATGATTCTCAAAAAATTAAAAGCTCACCCTTTCTAACAATTTCTGAAGCTTTAATGTTTTCTGTTCACGTAATTTTTCCCTTAGCTGCTGTGCTTTCATTTGTTTTTCTTCATGTTTCTTCTTAGATTCTGCAATTGTTCTATTAATACAAACAAGTGGACAAGAGACACAAATGTTTACATGATAAAGCCAAAAATATCTTCTTTAGTCTTCAAAGTTCTTAAAATAAATATAAACAATACACAAAACTAATTTGGCCTAACATTTCAGGAAAACATTGTCACTTTTCAAAAGATCTGAAACTGTCCTGAATAATGTACCTTAAAATAGTATCAGTATGTAACGACTCCATTTAATAATTAAGAATGGCTAGCTCCATTCCTGTGAAACATTGCAAATTAATTTTCAAAGGCCAGACCTTTTACGAGATGGTGAGGAAAGTTTTTCATGCATGTGAATTCCATGTCCTGGAGGCCTAGCAGGTTCTTCCTCTACAATATCCCCCCAGGATGTATTTTGGCGCCAAGATTCACGAGCTATTTTCAGAAAAAAGAAAACCACTGTTACTGTTTAACCACGTAATTCTATAAAACCAACTTATGAGAACCGACTTTTAAAAGGCATCCTACTCTAATAAATTATTCATTCTACACAAAAGCCACATGTATTAACATAATCTATTTTGTACCATTCTACCTATACATACAACACACACACAAACATGCAAACATAACTTACCTTCATAATCTGCAAGGACATCATTCCAGTTCATACCACAGAAAGATACACTGCCACTGCCCATGCTGGCCTAAAATGTAACAAGAAAAATTGAAAAATAGCTAAACCAATTATAAACGAATAAAATGAACTATATATGAAAATTTCCTATCTATTGCTCATATATTTCATTTAGCAAACAGTCCAACACCAACATTAACAGCAGAAATGAAAGAAATAATATTAAAAGAATAGTATTGGCCTTAAACTATTACTACATAAAACTCTGAAATATTCAGAGTATACATCAGAAAAGCTCAAAAGTACTTGTTGGGCACTAAAATTTAATAGAAAAATATTTGAAAGATTCACGGTTACTTTCATTCTTTAAGAAATCCCTCTCATCAACATATATATCGTGAGTGCTTAGTGACAGCAAGGCAATGGATCATTTGCTTTTTATCAGTAGAATAGAAAAAGATATCTTAGATTCTTCTTCAATCTTTACACTTATAATCTGAGAAATGTTTTACTCACTCTGAGATTAAATTTCTTCATTTGTAAAATGAGAAACCAACTTTCAACTTGTCAGTTGCATCATATATAAAAAACACTTGGTAAAGTGCTTTAAAAAAGACTTCCTATTGTTTAATGTGTGTCTCAATCACCCAGAGAATAAAAATGCTAAAAGCTCACAGAAAAATCACTGTCGTTGTCAGTTTCAAGGTTGATATCGTTGTTTTCTTCAGCTTCAATTTCTCTGGTTAACTGTTCCTCTTCAGCAATAGCACTGGCAATGGCTTCTTCATTGGCCTTTTCTAGACGATCTGCTAGCTCTTCTTTTTTAGCAAGAACTTCTGCCATAGACTATAAAGTTAAAAACAAACAATAAGAAGAATCATCAGTAGACTGGAAATTCAAGTAATTATTTCTCTCTTTATGTTCTAATCATATATTCAACATACACATAAAAATAGCACTGATAAAGAACTATAAAACTTGGGGTCCAGCTCTGTGACTCAGAAATTTCTTAAAAGCAAAAGACTATTCTGTATTCCATAAAATGATACAATAATCCATGACTTACTTTCTTACCAGACCGCTGTGTATGACAAACTGTGAAGTTATATAAACAAGAGGTATTGCTATTAATGATAAAGTGTGAATTTCATTCAAGCACCAAAATTCAAAACAGTTACAGACCAAATATCTTACAAACAAAAGAAAAACACTATTCTTAAAAAGGAACATAAATTATGCCGTAATGGTGTTATTAATATTTTTGAACATATATACCTAATCTAAAAATATGGATTAGAAGTATGTAATACAAATAATATGTACCAAAATTAACTGATAAATTCCTATAATAAGCTAAACATGTATACTATAAATGCTAAGGCAAACACTGAAATTACAAAGATTTATGACTAATAAGCCAACAAAGGAGACAAATTTTAAAATACAATTAATTAAAAAAAGGGGAGAAAAATAGGAAAAGCAGGATGAAGAATAGGTGAGTTAAAGAGAAAAACAATGAGATGGCAGATTTAAAAGAACCATATTCATAGTCACATTAAACAGAAATAGTCTAAACACCTCAACTAGTAGACTCAAATCTGGATAAAAGTAAGACCCCAAACCACATGCTACATGTAAGAAACCTAATTTAAATATGAAACTAGAAGCAGATTACAAATAAAAGAGCAACCATACTAACACTAATCAAAAGAAAGCTGAATTATTAATATCAGACACAGCAGGTTTCAGAACAAAAAATATGACAAGGGATAAAGCAGGTCATTTCATAATGATAAAACAGTTAATTTATTATGAAGATAAAACAATCCTAAAGGTTTGTGAATTTAAGAACAGACCTTCAAAACAAAGGAAGCAAAAACTGACAGAATTGCAAAACAAAATAAACCTAATGGAAAAGTAAAATTGTACAGCCACTTTGGAAAACTGTCTGATAGTTTCACACAAAGGTTAGAAATTAAGTTACCACGTGTTAGTCTCCCAGCTGTGTCCAACTCTTTGCGACCCCATGGACTGTAGCCCACCAGGCTCCTCTTTCCATGGAATTGTCCAGGCAAGAACACTAGAGTGGGTAGCCACTCCCTTCTCCAGGGGAATCTTCCCATGTATTGAACCCAGTTCTCCTGCGTTGCAGGCAGATTCTTTACCATCTGAGCCACCAGGGAAGCCCATATAAAAGTTATCATATGACCCAAAAATTCCAATCCTAGATGTACACCCAGAAGAAATGAAACCATACGTTCACACAAAAACTTGTTCACAAATACCTAAAGTAGCATTATTCACAAATGCCAAAAAGTGGAGAAAACCTAATGTTCATAAACTAATGAATGGATTAAACATGGTACAGTTCACATTTTTCAAACAACAGAATATTATTTAGCCATAAAAAGGAATGAAATACTGGTACAGGCTAAAACACAGATGAACCTTGAAAATAATATGCTTAGTGAAAGGAACCATTCACAAAGACCACATACTGTACTCCACTTCTATAAAATGTCCAGAACAAGTGAATCTACATGAGAGAAAAGACAGATGAGTGGTTGTATATGGCTGGGAGGGTGGGGAGAAAGGGAAGTCTGCTCACAGACACCGGTTAAAACTAATCATGGTCACGTTTGCACAACTCTGTGAATATATTAAAAAACACTGAACTGTATACTTTAAATGGATAAACTGTATATGCAAGTTATATCCCAATAAAGTTGGTTTTAAAAAGCTAGTCCCACAGATACATGCAGAGATTTCAATACCTCTCTCTCAACTGATAGAATAGGTACGAAAAATTGGAAAGGAGACCTGAACAATATTATCAACAAAACTGACCTATATATTTTCTCAAGAGAAATGAAAACATATGTTCAAAACAAAGACAAATGTTCTTGGTGCCTTTATTCATAACAGAGAAAATGGAAACAAACATCTGTCAACAACTGAATGGATGAACATATTGAGCATACGACATATGACAGAGTACTCCTTAACATACACAATGATGTCAATGAATCTCAAAATAATTATGCTATGTGAAAGAGGCTAAACATTACATAATTTACATTAACTATATTATTCCATATACAGCGAATTCTGAAAATGCTAATTAGTATGTAGCAGCAGCAGAACAGTGATAACCTGGGAAGGGGAAACAGGAAAGAGCAGAAAGAAGGATTACAGAAGAGAATGTAAAACTTTTGGAGGCAATCGATACTTTCATTATCTTGATTGTAGTGATAATTTCATAGGTACAAACACATGTCAAAATATATCAATGTATATACTTTAGATATGTGAAGTTTATTGAAAATCAATAACACCTCAATAAAGGTATTAAAAATGCAAGTGCTTGAGCTTCAGCTTATTACTGAATTGGTCTGAAGCCTAAACATTGGTAGCTTCTTTAAAGCCACCCCTCCCAACTTCATCTACCCTGTTGATACTCTACTCCCTCAAAAAACACAAGATTGTCCCTGGGGAAGAGAATGGGATGATGGAGTTTAGATGAAAAATCATTTCTTTGCATCATAGGCTTTTTCTCTATAAACTCTTGAATATTACAGAAATTAACTTCTTAAGGTGCCACACCAACATCACAAATAACAATGATTAGACAGCTATTAAAGTTGAATAGATTTAACTTTGTAGAAAGTATGTTCTTAAGTGAGCTTATTTCCTTCCTAATCTTATCTTCTCCAGAGAACATTTCTATTTTGTCTCTTAAGACCTGAAAATATTTTAACGTAGTAACACAGCTTATGGATGAAAGGATTTAATTATTCACATACAACTTCTACTATTTTCCACACTGTGAAATTCAAACAAATATCTGTATACATCATCATTCCTACATTTCTAAATTTTCATTAAAATTTGGAATTTCAGTAAATCTAAAAAAATTAATCCAGGGTAGCTAGGATTTATATCAGCACATTTTTACAATGCTGGCAAAAGTGGACCTGAAACATAACGGTTCTCACAGTCATTTTTTGCTTAGCTTTCTGTGAAATAAGAAAACTGCAGATTTTTTTGTACTCTAACCATTTATGAGACAATATTATATAGAGGGAAAAAAGGAAACAGTTTTCTTAATACAACTACAGTTCTCTATAATCCTTCACTGAGAATCTCAACAATGAAGTGCTATCTAGAGCAACCCACAGAAGTATCACTGCCAAGACAAATTAAAAACATAAAATTTTTTCAAAACCTTGGTTTAGTTAAAACTCCTCTAAAACTTCTAAGAATATACTAATATTCATATGTAAAACAGAATTTATTTTCTTTCAAGTATGTAATGTCACGCTCAAAATAACCAAGGGTTTTTAATATTCCACCACAAGCTAATTTTACCTATGTGATCAAAATAAAAATGATGAGAGAAGAATTGTTTAAAAATTATTTTATGCTTACTTAAGGATAGGACGTTTTTCCTCTTTTGAAATTTGACTCTCACAGAATCAATTCACAAAATAAATAATATGATATCTATGAAATTTAATGATATCTATGAAAAAAAACATAAATATAACCAATTTCTACCCCATACATTAAACTCACTTATATGACAGTAATTACATTTAACTTTCAAAAAATTCACACTAAAAGATGTAGGTTAAAAACAAATTACCCTTATTCCTTTACAAAGGAATCTAAATATTAATTTTTATTTTTCTTATTACAATAAATCTTATTTTCCATTAAACAACTCATATCAAGTTTCATCTATATCTAATATGATTCTAAGATATATGACTTGGCCTAATCCTGGTGGCTCAGTGGTAAAGAATCCACCTCAATGCAGGAGACGCAGGTTTGATCCCTGGGTCAGGAAGATCCCTTGGAGGAGGGCATGGCAACCAACTCCAGTAGTCTTGACAAGAAAATCTCATGGACAGAGGAGCCTGGCTGGTGACCATGGGGTCATAAGAGTCAGGCACGACTGAAGCTACTGAGCACACACACACGCACCTTCTGCTGACACCATCTTTTAGCATCATAAAGCACTAAGTTTAAAAAGAAATTATAGTATATGGTGGCCATTTAAAAATGAAAATTGGAATGACTACTGTCAACAGCTTTTTATATGGAGCTACTCCTTTTGAAAATTACTTTTTAAAAATGCCAGCATGAGAGACACATGGACTCCAATGTTCATCGCAGCACTGTTTATAACAGCCAGGACATGGAAGCAACCTAGATGTCCATCTGCAGACAAATGGATAAGAAAGCTTTGGTACATATACACAATGGAGTATTACTCAGCCATTAAAAAGAATGCATTTGAATCAGTTCTAATGAGGTGGATGAAACTGGAGCCTATTATACAGAGTGAAGTAAGCCAGAAAGAAAAACACCAATAGAGTATACTAATGCATATATATGGAATTTAGAAAGATGCAAATGATAACCCTGTATACGAGACAGCAAAAGAGACACAGATGTATAGAACAGTCTTTGGGACTCTGTGGGAGAGGGTGAGGGTGGGATGATTTGGGAGAATGGCATTGAAACATGTATGTTGTCATATGTGAAACGAATCACCAGTTCAGGGTCGATGCATGTTACAGGATGCTCGGGGCTGGTGTGCGGGGATGACCCAGAGGGAGGATAAAGGAAGGAGGGAGGTGGGGGGGGGTTCAGGAGGGGGAACTCATGTGCACCCAGGGCGGATTCATGTCGTTGTATAGCAAAACCAACCAATATAATATTGTAAAATAATTAGCCTCCAATTAAAAAAAAAAGAGAGAAGAGAAAAAAAAAAAATGCCAGCATGACCTATTCTGAACTATCCTCAGGACAAGTTATCTTACTACTAAAGTGGAAAAGAGAAAGACATGAGCAGAATTTATTCATCCAAAAACATAATCCTATAAATAATTTCAAGTCAATGAATTTTTAAATATTCAGCAATAGGGATGACAAATTTCATCTTAATGATGAATTCCAAATGATAACTATCTAATGTATTCTGTTAAAAGAATTTTAAAACTAAGTTCATTACCATTTCCCAACAGAGTGGCAGGTGTTGCATAGAAGACATTAATGTTATAGTTTCTTAATGCTAAAGAACATTTGACCAAATCATATAAAAACTAAATGATTTTGAGCAAGTTACCTCTCTCTCACAGTCTCATTTCCACCCTCTACAAAACAAAAGCAGTTCCCGTCTTTTGATGGGGTGCTCATGGTTTATAACACAAATGGCATTATTTTGAGAGAGGGATAACTTAGGTATGGCATTGGGTTTTTTTTTTTTTCTTTTTGCAGCCTGAGGCAGTTGTAAAATAACTTAATGTAGCTTTTTACAACTGTGTATTCTATAGTAAAAATTTAATTAAAAAAAATAAAATGTTTAGATAAAAAAAAAGAATCTTAACTACATCCAAAGTTTGCTATAAGAATAACACGTTAACATAAAATAACATATAAAATGCTATGCTTAAAAGTGCTCTGTAAAGTGAAGAGAAATGCATTATTGGAATTTTTGCCTCTTTAATATATCTACTCAGAATTCTGAGAAGTTGTTCTTACCAAGTTAGCAGCACTCACATTTGAAATATCTGAAGGATCCATTTCACTTTCTATTCTTGCTTTTTCTGCTGAAAATTTATCTTCACTTGCTTGCAATGAAGGTATGTCAGCTTGCTGAATAACTGAAACACACTCTGCATCAATGCGAACAGCAGGTATTTCAGAAGTCGGAGCAGAATTATCTGGTAAGAAACTACTCCCAGAGTTCTTGACATCATCCAGTGTACTCACTGTGAACTAACAAAACATTGTAGAATGAATCAGAGGTAACAAAAAATACTCACCAACTATTTCACTCTAGGAAAGCTGATTCTGCTTAACCCACCAACTGTGAAGCAGTAGTTGGCTGGCTAACAGACCAATCACTCATTATTTTGGTCCGTTTTAAGTGTTAGAAAAGAAATGTTAAGCAGCCACAAATTTTATTTACATATCTACTATGTTTAAGGACACTGAAGTGCTTTAAGAAATTAAGCAATATATGTTGCAATTATGTTTTATTTTAATAGGCCAATTCCTGATGGCTATACTATATGCTTCACAAAAGAAATCTACTCACAAATATAATAAATATTATGCTTTATGTTCAAATAACTAAAGGTATTTACATAGTTTTTATGAATAGTAATATCAAATGAAGGCACTTCTCACCAAATATGTACTTTAAAGGCATTTTACTCAAAACATGGAACTCACTCTCTTTAGATAACATTAACACAACCTCAATGCATCTTTCATGAAGACTCACATGGTACATAATACCAAATCTTAGATCTAAAAGAGAAATACACCATAAAAAGTAGAGCATATGTCAGCAAGAAATCTCCTTAAGCAATTCATATTCTTTAGATTTCAATAGCCTCTCCATTCCCCTTTAAGAATATTTAACACAAAAGCAACAGAAATGTGAAAACCATCTAGAACAAATACAACTTTTGCTTAGGTCAAATACATTACATCTTTTAAAAATTTTAGAGTTTAGTGAACAGAAACAGGACTTTATTTTCACTTTATTTTTTTTTTAATTTTTATTTAATAAATGGTACAAAGCACAATGCCAAAAACATTAACAGTTAAAATTTCACCAACAGAGTACAGAAATAATGGCTCTATGCTTGTCAGTACTCAGAGTAATGAACTCCAAGGAGAAGAACGAAAATCTAAAGTTGTGAATTTAAAACTCACTCACACCACTACTTAAATAAACATCAGATAAACACTGCAGTGGCCATAAAAACCCCAGTTTGATATGGTATTTATGTAAATATTAAACTTGGCCAAGTCTTATAAACTACTTTAAAAATTCTACTATTGGTTATAGCTTTAAAGTGTCCCAAAGTGTTCATTTTAGCATATGCATTATTCAAATAGCATCACAATGTTTATATTGCTATCAACATTATCCATACATCAGTCATCATGGTTTATAATCTTCTCGGTAATATTTATATTAGCATTACTGATCTTTACAATATAGTCAATCCTGTTTATTAAAAAACCAGTATCAACTTAAACAACAGAATCAAAGCTAAACTATAAAGTAATGGTCAAAATATATGAATATGCTAATTCCATTTTCAGAATGAGAGTGGAGAAAACATAGCTATTAATATTAGCTTGGCCACCATGAGAAGTGAACTTTTATACTGAAATAATTCAGCAATAATTACCCATAAGGGCTATGGACAGACTATTTCTAAAATCTAAAAATCATGTAAGCTTATTCTTTACACAAAATTAGCACTTTTTTATAGTGTTAAATTTTATAGTTAAAATATGTTACCAAAAATGCTAAATGTTGGTTAAGTGATGTAAAAAGTGATTTCTTCATCAAACTTACCTACATTTAAAAGTTTCTTAAAGTTTTACCCAACAGCTATGTACTGATAAACTTACTATGTGCCTATGACTCTGCTCCATAGTATGGGAAATTAAAAGGCAATATGGGCTTCCCTGGTGGCTCAGACGGTAAAGAATCCACCTGCAATGCATGAGACCTGGGTTCGATCCCATGGTTGGGAAAATAACTTGGAGAAGGGAATGGTTACCAACTCCAGTATTCTTGCCTGGAGAATCCCATAGACAGAGGAGCCTGGCAGGCTCCATGGGGTCGCAAAGAGTTGTACATGACTAAGTGACTTTCACTTTCACAAGATTCTACCCACAAGGAGTTTTCAATCTCATGTGGGCATAAAACATATACACATTAAACAGTTATAAAACATAAGAATAATGCAGGATTAAGAGCTATTATTATCATTAAGAAAAAAAACATGGGAGTCTTAAAAAAAATAAATATTCTACAGGTAAAAGAAGAAAATTTTAAAAAGCTACTATTCTGGACTGAGAAATATTACAGTTATTTTACAACTTTTTTCCTTAGTCTCTGTACCCATATCAAACAATCTCTTATATTTCACTAATGATTTTGCAGAAAACTATACTAAGTGAACATCAATCTTTCTGTAAACAAATATCTTTCAAAAATGCATTGCTTAACCAAACAAGTAAAATAAACTTCAAATGGACTAAAGAAAAAGGACTGGGAATATTAATCTTAAGGAATTATTTTAAATATTAGCAGATCACTCTATACTTGGACTGTAGAAAACAAAAGTAAACCAAGTGAAAAATGATTCTTACTTCCATCACTTTAAATAACACTACAAATGAAGGAAGAGGACACCACTTTAACCAAGTAATCAAAGTCAACAAACAAGGGCAAATTGGCACATGTCTTTAGATGTGAGGTTGACAATCGCTTTATTTTTGTCTAAAATTCATAAGCTAAAGTGAATAATGAATAAAGAAACTGAAGAACATTGTACCAAAAAAATCTGCAATGTATTCTTCCAAATAATGAATGTCATGAAAAATAAAGACAGGGTGAGTAACTGATGCTGGTCAAAGATATTAAAGAAACAGAGTCAAACAGTATGATTCCAAACTGCATCGTGGACCAGGGAAGCGATTTCTGTGAAGAAATTACTGGGGCAACTGGAATTTCTGAAAATCAGACTATAAGTTTAGATAACAATATTATATAAATGTCAAATTCCCTGAATTTTATTATTATAGTGTGGTTATGGAAAAGAGTTTTCTGTTCTTTGGAGACACATGCTATAGAATTTAAAAGTGAATGGCTGCAATGTTTGTACATTACTTTCAAATGTAACACGTAAATAAAGAAAGAAAAGAAACTGTGACAAAATGTTAATCTGTGAATCTAGGAAAAGGGTACCAGAGGGTTCACTATTCTTTTCTTGCAACTATTCTATAGATCTGAAATTTTTCACAAGAAAAGTAAAACAACGAAATAGAAAACTTAAGACATTCCTACATATATATATCTCCCAAATAAAAGCAGTAGAAGGACTTTCAGAATGTACTACCTGGGTTCTTTCTGCAAGAGGATGATCACATGAGTGAACTGGGTCCTTGGGCCGAGATTCTATAGTATTAGAAGGTTCATCTCCAACAAATTCACTTTTCTGTATGCTTTCATCAGGCAAAAGATGTACATTTTCTTTATCACTGTCATCCTTTGATCTTAATGCTTCTGTTGGTAATGAAGCTTTTGGCATCACTGCTGTTGATCGTGAACGAACAGGCCTTCCTCTCTGAACAGTTTCCCATCCTTCAGCATCTTTCCGTTCTATGCAGTTGAGGGAAGAAAATAAATCATGAATTATTCAGAAGATATAAATTTTCAAAAACCTATAAAATAAAAATATTTTACAATCTAATTCTCATTGACTATAACTAAGCTATAAACATGACACTGATTACTATGCAAAGTGTATTCACGTGTGTGTGTGTGTATGTGTGTATTATCTAATTCCTATGACCTCACAGGGTAGGTATAATTATCCTTATCTTACAAATGATACAACTGAGATTAAGACTGACCTAAGGCCCCACTGAACTGAACTGAAGGCCCCACAGTCAGAAAGCAATAACATTTATATAATGTATACCATTACTGGTCAGGGCATAGACTTGCATTACTGTGATACTGAGTGGTTTGCCTTGGAAACAAAGAGAGATCATTCTGTTGTTTTTGAGATTGCATCCAAGTACTGCATTTCGGACACTTTTGTTGACTATGATGGCTACTCCATTTCTTCTAAGGGATTCTTGCACACAGTAGTATACATAATGGTCATCTGAGTTAAATTCACCCATTCCAGTCCTTTTTAGTTCACTGATTCCTAAAATGTCGATGTTCACTCTTGCCATCTCCTGTTTGACCACTTCCAATTTGCCTTGATTCATGGACCTAACATTCCAGGTTCCTATGCAATATTGCTCTTTACAGCATCGGACTTAACTCACATCACCAGTCACATCCACAACTGGGTATTGTTTTTGCTTTGGCTCCATCTTTTCACTCTTTCTGGAGTTATTCCTCCACTGATCTCCCGTAGCATATTGGGCACCTACCGACCTGGGGAGTTCATCTTTCAGTTTCCTATCTTTTGGCCTTCCATGCTGTTCACAGGGTTCTCAAGGCAAGAATACTGAAGTAGTTTGCTATTTACTTCTCCAGTGGACCACGTTTTGTCAGAACTCTCCACCATGACCTGTCTATCTTGGGTAGCCCTACACGGCATGGTCCATGTGATCAGTTCAGTTAGTTCTCCATGGCAGAAAGCCAAGAACTAAAGAGCCTCTTGATGAAAGTGAAAGAGGAGAGTGAAAAAGTTCACTTAAAACTCAACATTCAGAAAACTAAGATCATGGCATCCAGTCCCATCACTTCATGGCAAATAGATGGGGAAACAATAGAAACAGTGAGAGACTTTATTTTCTTGGGCTAAAAAAATCACTGCAGATGGTGACTGCAGCCATGAAATTAAAAAGCACTTTCTCCTTGGAAGAAAAGCTATGACCAATCTAGATAGTATATTAAAAAGCAGAGACATTACTCTGCCAACAAAGATCCATCTAGTCAAAGCTATGGTTTTTCCCGTAATCATGTATGGATGTGAGAGTTGGACTATAAAGAAAGGTGAGCACTGAAGAATTGATGCATTTGAACTGTGGTGCTGGAGAAGACTCTTGAGATTCCCTTGGACATCAAGGAGATCCAACCAGTTCATCATAAAGGAAATCAGTCCTGAATATTCATTGGAAAGACTGATGCTGAAGCTGAAACTCCAAAACTTTGGCCACCTGATGCGAAGAACTGACTCGTTAGAAAAGACCTTGATGCTGGGAAAGATTGCAGGTGGGAAGAGAAGGGGATAACAGAGGATGAGATGGTTGGATGGCATCACCAACTCAATGGACTTGAGTTTGAGTAAGCTCCAGGAGTTGGTGATGGACAGGGAAGCCTGGCATGCTGCAGTCCATGGGGTTGCAAAGAGTCAGACATGACTGAGCAACTGAATTGAACTGAATGTATACTATGTGCTACCACTGTTATAAGTGCCTTAGATATAACTCTTTTAATCTTTCCCTAAGATCAGTACTATCATTCCCGTATTACCAATGAGGAAACTGAGACAAAAGGTAAAGCCAAGATGCAAGTCCAGGCAAACTGGTTCTGATGTCAATGGTCTAATGGATATGTAAAAACTGCCTCTCTATTTTTCAGAATCCAAACATAGGCCTAGCTCCAAAGTCCAAGTATTTTTCCACTTAGTACCAAAAGTATACAATAACTTAGCAAAAAAGGAAAAAAAAACTATTTTAATGATCATAAGATTATAGAATGTTAACTGAATGAACACTCGAGGATCTAGTTCAATATTTTACCATACACATAAAAAAATGAGGGCCTATGTCCAAAGACACAGAGCAAAATAGCCTAAAATAAATATGAATCTTCTACTACAAAAGTTCAAAATGTCACAACCAGAGATATACATGTATACAGTTAATAGCCATAATATTTAAAAGTTTATAGGCTAAAATGTAGTGTGTCAAAATTAACATGAAGATTATCTAGTTCTGGCCAAAATGGAGTAGCCTGACTTGCATTTCCAGGTCCTCCTTCTTACAACTAAGAACTCTGGAAAAACACACAAAATAAGAACAGGAAGATTTTAAAAGACAGAAAGAGATAGGTGGACTGCCTAGTGACCCTGGGAGTTAAAAGCAGCATAGCAATGAGTTCTCTGTGTTTCCTAATTGCTTCCTATATATGACAGGATGGTACAAAGGCCTCCAACCCAGAAAGAACAAATGATACAGACAAAACAGGCATCAGCAAAACTTGTTTTGCCAAGCCAAATGACAGAGGAAACGATGACCTAAGGAAATAATCATTTTGGCAATCCTCCTTCTATTCAGCCAACCATCAGTGGAAAACTTGCACCTCATGGTTTCAACAGGGGTAAGTAGAGAGAAAATCCTGTGGACAGAGGAGCCTGGTGGGCTACAGTCCATGGGGTCGCTACTAGTCGGACAAGACTGAGCGACTTCACTTTCACACATTGAAGAAGGAAATGGCAACCCACTCCAGTGTTCTTGCCTGGAGAATCCCAGGGATGGCGGAGCCTGGTGGGCTGCCGTTTATGGGGTCACACAGAGTCGGACACGACTGAAGCGACTTAGCAGCAGCAGCAGAGAGTTGAACTTCCACTGTCCACATGGTAGAAACAGATGGTCCAACTCCCTCACCAAAACAGTGTCAGCAGAGTTAAACAGTGAGCTGAGTTTCTACCGCCAAATGACATTAAACAAGGCCGTAGGAACTGGAGTTAGTCAGCACTCTACTTTTCCCCACCCCTAGTGTCAGTGGGATGGAGAAGGCAACGGCAAGCCACTCCAGTACTCTTGCCTAGAAAATCCCATGGATGGAGGAGCCTGGTGGGCTGCAGTCCATGGGGTCGCTAAGGGTCGGACACGACTGAGCGACTTCACTTTCACTTTTCACTTTCACACATTGGAGAAGGAAATGGCAACCCACTCCAGTGTTCTTGCCTGGAGAATCCCGGGGATGGGGGAGCCTGGTGGGCTTCCGTCTATGGGGTCACACAGAGTCGGACATGACTGAAGTGACTTAGCAGTAGCAGAGTCGGACACGACTGAAGTGACTTAGCAGCAGCAGCAGTGTCAGTGGGAAACTGAACTTTCATACCAACTAAGCAGCAGTGAGACTTAATGAGGCAGTGAGAGTCAGAACTGGTAGACACTGATCCGCCCTACCCACACTGTCATAAGTGTTCAATGCTGGGCACAGCCTCTACCCTCATCCTACATCAAAGACACATAGAATAAGTTAATATTCTGATCTTCCCCACCCGCAGTGTTGTCAGGTCCCATATAGAAAGCTGAAATTTCACCCTCACCAACCTCACTGCCACAGAATAAAGTAGTAGAAGAGACCTTCAGTCAGCACACGGATCCCATTTCACCTTGTGATAATGCCAGCAGGACCCATCAGAAAACGAAGACTCCACTCCACCTTACACAGGTAAGTCAGGAGTCAGTCCTCACTTCACTTTGCCCCTCCGTTGTGTCAGTGGGGGTACAGAAGAGAACTGAGCTACCTCCAGGTGCAGCCAAGGCAGTGGTGAAAGTTAGTCTCCAACTGTGCTGAAAAGCTATCACAGGGAATATCTTAAATGGAGCACAAAGGACCTGTATGCCAACAACAAAAGAGGTAACATTTGTGTTAGTGGAGTCCTAGAAGGAGAGGAGAGAGAGTGTAGGCCTTTAAAAGTATTTAAAGAAAGAAAGAATAAAAACTTTCCAAACTTAGTGAAAGATATAAAACTAAACAAACTAAAAAGATATAAAACAAAAGAACTAAGAAATCCAAAGTAACTGATGCTAAAACACATCATAATGAAATCTCTGAAAAGAAAAAACAAAGAAAAATTCTTAAAAGAAGCCATGGTCGGGGGACAAGAAGCCATAGGGAAAAGATAAATTATCTATAGCGCAACATCTGTTTTAATGACACCAAATTTCTCTTCTGAAACACTGAAGGCCCGGAGGAAGCAGCACAACTTTCAAGGACTGAAAGAACTGTCAATCGCAAATTCTATAGTCGGTGAAACTACGCTTCAGGAATGAAGAATAAATAAGGCAAACCAGCCCTTAAAGGATGACCAAAGGAAATTCCCTAAAGAGGAACTAAGTAAGTTTCAAAAAAAGAACATGGACCAAATTCTCCAACCAAAAGACTCAGAGTGGCACACCAGATAATAAAACAAAAGCATACAGTTATAACTGGACATGGAACAACAGACTGGTTCCAAATAGGAAAAGGAGTACGTCAAGGCTGTATATTATCACCCTGCTTATTTCACTTATATGCAGAGTACATCATGAGAAATGCTGGGCTAGAAGAAGCACAAGCTGGAATCAAGACTGCAGGGAGAAATATCAATAACCTCAGATATGCAGATGACACCACCCTTATGGCAGAAAGTGAAGAAGAACTAAAAAGCCTCTTGACAAACATGAAAGAGGAGAGTGAAAACGTTGGCTTAAAGCTCAACATTCAGAAAACTAAGATCATGGCATCCGGTCCCATCACTTCATGGGAAATAGATGGGGAAACAGTGGAAACAGTGGCTGACTTTATTTTTCTGGGCTCCAAAATCACTGCAGATGGTGACTGCAGCCATGAAATTAAAAGACACTTATTCCTTGGAAGGAAAGTTATGACCAACCTAGACAGCATATTAAAAAGCAGAGACATTACTTTGCCAACAAAGGTCCATCTAGTCAAAGCTATGGTTTTTCCTTTAGTCACATATGAATGTGAGAGTTGGATTATAAAGAAAGCTGAATGCCGAGGAATTGATGCTTTTTGAACTGTGGTGTTGGAGAAGACTCTTGAGAGTCCCTTGGACTGAAAGGAGATCAAACTAGTCAATCCTAGAGGAAATCAATCCAATCAATTCACAGGAAGGACTGATGCTGAAGCTGAAGCTCCAATACTTTGGCCACCTGATGGAAAGAGGTGACTCATTAGAAAAGACCCTGATGTTGGGAAAGACTGAAGGCAGGTGGAGATGGGGATGGCAGAGGATGAGATGGTTGGATGGCATCACCTATTCAATGGACATGAGTTTGAGCAAGCTCCGGGAGATCGTGAAGGACAGGGAAGCCTGATGTGCTACAGTCCATGGGGTCACAGAGTTGGACACAACCGAGCAACTGAACAACAACAGGCCATGCCATTACATGATTCACTACGTGGAAGATACTTCATTTCAAGGGAAAAAAATACTTACAAAACACTCATTCTTGTGCCTAGTATATTAACTCATTATCTTATTTTTTACATTTATACTATACTTTAAGGACTAGATGGAAACTGTTGTCTTTTATTTGAAAAATCTGCATTTTGAAATCTGCAAGGGGAAGGCATGCTTAAATTTTTTGTTGTTTTATTAAACTTTTTACTACTTTTTATTATTTATTATATTTATATATTTTATTATGGAGATTTTCAATACAGTACCCAGAAAATAATATTATGAGCTCCCCACTCTAATCACTAAGCTTCAATAATTATCAACATTCTGCAGCTCTTATTTAATTTCTTCTTCCCTATTGTTTTTTCTGAAATATTTTTTTAAATTTTATTTTTGACAGTTCTAAGTCTTCGTTGCTGCGAAGGCTTTTCCCCAGTTGCAGAGAGCAGGGGTTACTCTCTAGATGAGGTACATGGGTTTCTCACTGGTGTGGCTTCTCTTGCTGTGGAGCATGAGCACTAGGGTGTCGGAGTCTCAGTAGCTGTTGCCCATGGGTTCAGTAGTTGCCTGTGGCTTCCAGGCTCTAGAGCACAGGCTCCACTGTTGTGGCACATGGGCTTAGCTGCTCCGCAGCATGTGGGACCATCCCAAATCAGGGATCAAACTTGTGTCTCTTGCTTTGGAAGGCAGATTTTTTTTAACCACAGAGCCACCAGGGAAGCCTTGTAATATTTTAAAGCAAATTCTAGAAACATCGCTTCTCCCGGAAATATTCAGTATATGTCCTTTTTTTCTTAATATACTTTTTAAAACATCAGATTTTTTTCTTTCTGGCTTTGCTAGCTCTTTGTGCTGTGCAGGCTCTTCTCTAGTTGTAGTGAGCATCTACCCTTTAGTTGTGGTGCACAGGCTTCTCACTGCAGTGGCTTCTCTTATGGAGCACAAGAGAAGGGCGTATGTGGCTTCAGTAGTTGAGGCATATGGGTTCAGTAATTGTGGCTCATGGGCTCTGGAGCACAGGCTCAACAGTTGGGACACAGAGGCTTAGCTGCTCTGCAGCATGTGGGATCTTCCCAGATTAGGGATCAAAACCTGTGTCTCCTACATTGGCAGGCAGAATTTTTACCACTGAGCCACCAGGGAAACTCAGTATGTGTCTTTAAAAGATAGAATTTTAAAACTATAACATTATTAACATAACCAACAAAATTACTAAGAATAACTTAAATCATATACCGTCCAGTTGTATTCAATTTTCTTCCATGTTTAACTATTTAAAAATTTATTTATCTCTGTTCTATAATTTAAGTATATATATATGTATATATAAAGAAAAATTATAAAATCAACCTCTTAAAAAACAAATATACAAAAAGAAAAAACAACTAAATTATGAAATTAAGTTTAACAAAAGATTTTTGATTCCAGATAATTTAATTGGCTCGCCATTAGGAACACTATGATTAATTACTTTATAAAGAAAGACAGCCCTTTTTGAAAGCTTCTTTATAGAAAAAAATACTGCTTAAAACTTGGACCTAATCCATTAACCAATAAGATGGATAATACAAACATTATCAAGCAATTTTTTTTAAAAACCTGAAATAAATGAAGCAATTCAAAAGAAGAGTATATCAAAATAGAAACTATAACATAGGTCTAATAAACACTAAGAAATTAGTTGTGGACAAATTACATTTTTAATGAAAACGTCAATAAAAACTATTTCGAAAAATCATTCCCATAAACAAGGATACTTCTTAAAAACAGTAAATCGTTATTTAAACTATCAGAGAACTTCTAAATACTTAAAATAATTTTAGAGTTGTGCCCCAAGCTCAAAACTATATTTCACACCACCGTTTTTTCCACTCCAGAATTTTAAAAAATATCATTAATAAAGTAGTACTAAATTCAAGTCAATACAACCAATAATTTAAAAAGCACTGGGATAATCCTAACCTGTTATTTGTTGTCATTTTTATTTATCACTATATTTAATTCACTAATATTTTGTTCAATGTTCAAGATAAAAAGTTGCTTTATTATAATATCTTTTTAGGTTTTGATATTAAGGTTATAAAACGATCCCTCTTTTATTCTGAGGAAGAGTTTCTTTAAGATTGAAACTACCTTTACCTAAAATCTCTGGAAGACTTCCCAGGTGAAGCCATCATGACCTGGAATTTTTATGAAAAAATGTTTCATTATTAACCCACATTCTCTTTTATACTTATAAGTTCCTTCAAGTTTTTCTAATTCTTGCTATGCAATTTTTGTTACATTTTTGAAGTTATTTATCAATTTCTTCTAAGTTTCTAAATTTAGTGTATAATATTGGTCAGAATTTTAATATTTGTGGGCTCTCTATCAACACCCTTGCTTCATTCCTGATACTAGGCCTTGTCTCCTCTTTTTCTTGCTATTACTAGAAATCTGTTAATTTTATTAGTCTATCTGAATAACTACATTTTGGCTTTGTTAATTTCTCTATGTTCTCACCTATAAACCTTTCCCTTCCATGTTCCTTGGGTCTAACTTGTTCTTTTCTAATTTCTTGAGATGGACAAAATGTGGATTATAGGTTTTCCTTCTTTCTAGTTGGTATAATTGAGGCTAGAAATTTTCCTCAAAGCATAGCTTTAACCAGACCCAAAGATTTTTAAATGTTCATTTTCTTTCAGCTGACATTTTCTAATTTCATTGTGACTTCTTCCCTGACTCGTGGACTTTTCAGAAATATATTCAAAGTTATAAAAATTTGAGAATTGCACGGCTATCTTCTTATAATTAATTTCTAACTTCATTTCACTGTGTTCAGACAGAATGAGTTCAATCATCTAACAGCTGTTGAAACGTTGAATGGCTCAGTAAATGTGTCAATTTTGGTAAATGTTCCATGCGTGTTTGAATATGTATTTCAGTTTACAGTTACAGCCGTAAGAAAGTAAGTAGCTTGTATTAAAATTAATCTCCTGTCAAACACAACTACAAGAACTAGACAAAATACATAAATGATTTGTTCAAAGGCACTGGAAAGCAACCAATAATAGGCAAGATTTGAGGAATTACAATTCCTGAGAATAGAGGCAACAATATGAGATCTACATTCACCCTAGAATTTTCCCTCAAGACTGCTGGAATTCACAGTGCAGGCAAAGGGACTTCTTGCAGAAACCACCAGTCCTATCTAGCTCAGACAGATACTGGAGTTCATCGAATCTAAAGCAACTGGGACTCAAGGAAAAATAATCATGGAGAGCAGGAAACTGAAGAAGAGTAAGCCAAAAAAAATCTGCATTCAATCTTCCATTAAGAAGTCTGACAACTGCTAAGCTTTGCAATATACAAGGCAAGACTCCAAGAAATCCAGAAGAAAACAGCAGCTGGGGTGCTAACGAGCTAAGCAGATATTGTAGAAACTGTACGGTGCTGAGGAAACAAAAGCTGAAATTCAGGAATGAAGTGGTCTTGGCAAACACCCCAGGTTTTCAAAGAAGACCCCAAAAGGAACAAGAAAAAACTAAAACATATCAGCTTTAATAAAACCTCAAGGCAAACCCTGACAGGATTAAGGTGCTCTGTTTGTTCTCTCATTGCCATAAAAAAATACATTTTTAGAAAAAGCCCCCATAACTTTTAATACACAATGTTAAACATTCAATGAAATATGTGGCATATTAATAAAATAACTGAATAATAAATGAACAACAAAAAACTGAAAACTCCCTAAAAATGTTTTTCAAAGTAACAAATCCATGGATAGTTCAGACATTTTACTTCTCAGACACAAAATTTCTAAATAGCTGTTATTAATATATTCAAGAAAATATGGATTAGACATATAGAACAGACGATTAGTGCAATAACTAAAATCAGTTCAGCCGCTCAGTCGTGTCCGACTCTTCGCGACTCCATGAATCACAGCACGCCTGTCCACCACCAATTCCTGGAGTCTACCCAAACCATGTCCATCGAGTCGGTTATGCCATCCAGCCATCTCACCCTCTGTCGTCCCCTTCACCTCCAGCCCCCAGTCCCTCCCAACATCAGGGTCTTTTCCAATGTGTAAACTCTTCGCACGAGGTGGCCAAAGTATTGGAGTTTCAGCTTCAGCATCAGTCCTTTAATGAACACCCAGGATTGATCTCCTTTAGGATGGACTGGTTGGGTCTCCTTGCAGTCCAAGGGACTATCAAGAGTCTTCTCCAGCACCACAGTTCAAAAGCATCATTTCTTCTGCACTCAGCTTTCTTCACAGTCCAACTCTCACATCCATACATGACCACTGGAAAAACCAGAGCCTTGACGAGATGGACCTTTGTTGGCAAAGCAATGTCTTTGTTTTTTAATGCTATATAGGTTGGTCATAACTTTCCTTCCAAGGAGTAAGCATCTTTTAGTTTCATGGCTGCAATCACCATCTGCATTGATTTTGGAGCCCAAAAAAATAAAGTCTGACACTGTTTCCCCATCTATTTCCCATGAAGTGATGAGACCAGATGCCATGATCTTCGTTTTCTGAATGTTGAGCTTTAAGCCAACTTTTTCCCTCTCCTCTTTCACTTTCATCAAGAGGCTTTTTAGCTCCTCTTCACTTTCTGCCATAAGGGTGGTGTCATCTGCATATCTGAGGTGATTAATATTTCTCCCAGCAATCTTGATTCCAGCTTGTGCTTCTTCTAGCCCAGTGTTTCTCATGATGTACTCTGCATATATGAAATAAGCAGGGTGACAATATACAGCCTTGACGTACTCCTTTTCCTATTTGGAACCAGTCTGTTGTTCCATTTCCACTTATAACTGTTGCTTCCTGACCTGAATACAGGTTTCTCAAGGGGCAGGTCAGGTGGTCTGGTATTCCTATCTCTTTCAGAATTTTCCACAGTTTATTGTGATCCACATGGTCAAAGGCTTTGGCATAGTCAATAAAGCAGAAATAGATGTTTTTCTGGAACTCTCTTGCTTTGTCCATGATCCAGCAGATGACAATTTGATCTCTGGTGCCTCTGCCTCTTCTAAAACCTGCTTGAATATCTGGAAGTTCACGGTTCACGTATTGCTGAAGCCTGGCTTGGAGAATTTTGAGCATGACTTTACTAGCGTGTGAGATGAGTGCAATTGTGCAGTAGTTTGAGCATTCTTTGGTATTGCCTTTCTTTGGGATTGGGATGAAAACTGACCTTTTCCAGTCCTTGGCCACTGCTGAGTTTTCCAAATTTGCTGGCATATTGAGTGCAGCACTTTCACAGCATCAGCTTTCAGGATTTTAAATAGCTCAACTGGAATTCCATCACCTCCACTAGCTTTGTTCGTAGTGATGCTTTCTAAGGCCCACTTGACTTCACATTCCAGGATGTCTGGCTCTAGGTAGGTGATCACACCATCGTGATTATCTGGGTCGTGAAGATCTTTTTTGTACAGTTTTTCTGTGTATTCTTGCCACCTCTTCTTAATATCTTCTGCTTCTGTTAGGTCCACACCATTTCTGTCCTTTATCGAGCCCATCTTTGCATGAAATGTTCCCTTGATATCTCTCATTTTCTTGAAGAGATCTCTAGTCTTTCCCAATCTGTTGTTTTTCTCTATTTCTTTGCGTTGATCGCTGAGGAAGGCTTTCTTATCTCTCCTTGTTATTCTTTGGAACTCTGCATTCAAATGCTTGTATCTTTCCTTTTCTCCTTTGCTTTTCGCTTCTCTTCTTTTCACACCTATTTGTAAGGCCTACCAAGACAGCCATTTTGCTTTTTTGCATTTCTTTTCCATGGGTATGGTCTTGCTCCCTGTCTCTTATACAAAGTCATGAACCTCCGTCCACAGATCATCAGGCACTCTATCAGATCTAGTCCCTTTAAACTATTTCTCACTTCCACTGTATAATCATAAGGGATTTTATTTAGGTCATACCTGAATGGTCTAGTGGTTTTCCCTTCTTAACTAAAATATATATCAAAAGCTTAAAGACTGAAGCATTGGAATGGAAAAGAGAAAGCATTATTTGTAAGATGTATCAATTACACAAAGTTAACTAATCAAGTTTGGATATTTTTATATTTACTGATATTTATCTATATGGACTATAAGTTGAGATAGTTATGTTAAAATCTCCCAGTATAAACACAGACTTTTTTCAATTTTTCCTTCAGTCCTGCCTGGTTTTGCTTTATATGTTTTAAAGATATATATATGTGTGTGTATGTCTAAAGCAATTTAGAATTAATTTATCTTTCTGATGAGATGACCCTTCAGTACTTAAAAAAAAACAATCTCTCTTTAAAATGCTTCCTGTCTACTCCATTTTGTCTGATTATTCTAAAAATACTAGTTTTGATTTGAATAGGATATGTATAGAATATCTTTTATCTTTCCCTGTCTCTTACTTTTGACTTTTCCATGTCTTCATGTTGAAGGTATATCTCTTATAAGTAGAATACAAGTTTATTTTTAATATGGCTTTATAATTTTGTTTTTAAAATTTAGTATTTAGACCATTTATATTTAATGTAGGGACTGATACAACTGCATTTACTTCTAATACACTACGATTTATTTTTTGTCTTATCTGTTTTGTGTTTCTTTTTTCCTCTTCTCTGGTTTTCTTTTGAATTAATCAAAAGGATTATTAGTTGAACATTCTTTTATTCTTCTTTTTTGCTTTCTTGAGTTTGTAACACATCCTTGACTTATATCTAATACAAACTATTTTGTAACTTCCTAGATAATGCTAGAAACTAGATAATGTAAACTCCATTTTTCTGCTCCTATCTTTTGAATTATTGTCATAAATTTTCATTCTACATACATGTCAAGCTCCACAAGACATTGTTCCATACAGTCAATACACATTTAATGTTATCTATGTGTTTATTCCTTCCGGTGTTCTTCATTCCTTCATGTATTTCTGGGTTTCTATCTGGGATCATTTACATGCCACCTGAAGAAGTCTGCAGTATTTCTTTTAGTGTTCAGTTCAGTTCAGTTCAGTTCAGTTGCTCAGTCGTGTCCGACTTTTTGCGACCCCATGAATCACAGCACACCAGGCCTCCCTGTCCATCACCAACTCCCGGAGTTCACTCAAACTCATGTCCATCGAGTCGGTGATGCCATCAAGCCATCTCATTCTCTGTCGTCCCCGTCTCCTCCCGCCCCCAATCCCTCCCAGCATCAGACTCTTTTCCAGTGAGTCAACTCGTCGCATGAGGTGGCCAAAGTATTGGAGTTTCAGCTTTAGCATCAGTCCTTCCAATGAACACCCAGGATTGATCTCCTTAAGAATGGACTGGTTGTCTCATTTTTTATTTATCTAGAATTACATTTCACCTTCATTTTGAAGATTATTTTTACTGGATATAGAATTCTATCTTGCCACTTATTTTCTTCAGCACCTTAAAGAACTCATTCCACTCTCATCAGGGTTTTATCTGCTATGAGTTTACTGTTGCTCCTTTGAAAAGTCTTTTTTTAAAACTCTGATTATTTGCAAAGATTTTCTAGTATTTTTAGTATACTGCATCTAGATGAGATTTATTTTTTATTTTTTCTACTTGGAGGTTTACAGCATTTCTTGAATATAAGACTTTCTGTCTTTTGCAGTTTGGGAAAATCTTCAGTGATTATTACCTCCTCAAATGTTGCTTTCGCACCATTCACTCCAACCCTTCACAGACTCCATTTACATGTGTGTCTCTTATGCTCTTCTCTGCATTGTGCTTCTTTTCTCTTCCTGATTTAACCTCAATATTTTCTACTGACTTAGAATTAATTCAATACCAACTCTCTTAAAATTTTAAATCTTTTTTTTTATTTTACAATATATGGTTGGTTTTGCCATACATTGACATGAATCCGCCCCGGGTGTACATGAGTTCCCCTTCCCGAACCCCCCTCCCACCTCCCTCCTCCCTTTATTCTCCCTCTGGGTCATCCCCGCACACCAGCCCCAAGCATCCTGTAACATGCATCAACCCTGAACTGGTGATTCATTTCACATATGTCATATGACATACATGTTTCAATGCCATTCTAACATGTGCAGCCACATTAGCTGCTTTAAGAATTTCACTTATGTTTCTGGATTCCTCTCTCACAAAGCACTGTGACCATGAAAAAATCTGGATTGGCTGCTCCCGAGACATGCACACAGCAAACATCCTAGGATCACCACCACAGAATTATTACCTTTCCCTCTTATCTGTGCTGGCTTCCCTCCAGTAGTGACAGTGTCGATGAAGCTAAAAAAAAATGTTAAGACCTTGCATGTTTGAAAATGTCTTTAATCTACTCCCATATCTAATGGATAATGTGGCTGGACACAGGATTTTAGCTTTGAAATTATCTTCCTCCAGAATTTTGATGACATTGTTCAATTTTCTTGTGGCTTCTAGTAATTCTGAAAAAGTTGATTTTTTTTTGATTGATTCAGAATCAATTCTGATTCTTGGTCATTTGTATATAAACTGATTCTTTTCTATTTTTAGAGCCTCTCATCATCTGTATTACTCATAAATTTCCCAACAAATTTTGATGTCATTCTACTTTTATCCATTACACTGGGCATTTAATGGATGGCCCTTATGGTTAAAAGCTTATTATCTTCATGTTAAACAAAAGTTTCCTTAATTATTTCATGACTTCTTTCTTTATCTTTCTATAACCCATATTATTCAAATAGGGGATAGTCTCTAACTATTTTTATATAAGAAGACTAAAACTTAACATCTTAAAATACTAATCATCTTGTTTCCATGAAAGTCTTTGAATCAGGAACCTGAAGAGTGCTCAGTTTTTGTGCGGGAGGTATAGGAGGGTACTCTTCTCATCTCCACATGGTGTCAGCTAGGGTGATTCAACTGAAATCAGAGAGTTCACAATAGCCTCACCACATTCCTAAAATTTTGATACTAGTTACTGACTGAGATAGCTCTCCTGGCCACTTTCTCTTCATATGGTCTCTCATTATCCAGCAGCCTATCCTGGGCTTCTTTACAGGGCAGTTGGCTTCTAACAAGGAGAAAACTGACGCTGCAAGGACTCTTTACCAGCTAGGCTGGGAATTTACTAAATGTCACTACAGATACATTCTATTGATTATATCAAGTCACAGGACCAACCAAAGACTTACGGGAAGAAAAACAGACTCTACTACTTGACAGTGGAAGTGGCATGCATGCACATGGATGAGAGAAAATTGTCCAGACCCATTTTCGCAACAATCTACCACAATTCACAACCTAGCTTCAAATTGCCAAAGTCTTCCAAGACTACCAGACATTCATCCAATTACAGAATCAGCCTCAAAGACCAGTATCTCATGATCTATACAGATCTGGATGAGTTACTCAGGTGTGGGTTCTCTTGATCTGGAAACCTTAAGAGTTCAGTAGGAGGAGAAGGTTTGAAGTGGAAGAAATATTGAAGCGTCTTAACATTATGAACAGTCTTTCACTTAATGTCTTTCTTTTCAATACAATACTCCCATCTTTCAATGTAACTGGTATCCCTCAGGTCAAATACTATCTTTTGTACCTTCTCAAGAGAATGAAGCTCCAATATTTTGCGGGGTGAGTGAAATACATCTACTCTCATCCTACTATTCAGAGTAATTAAGAATTGAGGAAGATTCAGGATTCTTCTTAACTTATAATCCCTATCTATACTCTCAGTTCCAAAGATACCTGCTCACACCAATTTTTGATCTTTTGGAAGTTATGTGGAACAAATTGGATTGCTTGACATTGACAGTTTTGCCTACTCTCAAAGCTGAGGATTCAGCTAGCTTACTCAAATGTCACCACTGGTCTTTCTACTTTCCAACTTTTCAAATTTTGCTCACATCACCTCTTCTCCCGTCTCTTTTTCTTTAAGTCCTTCCATATCATTTCAGTTGAGTTTGGGGAAAGAGTAAGGTAACTGTGCTCACTTTGTCATCTTTAACAAAAACCAATTTTATAGCATATTATTAAAAACTTATTACAGCTACTGCAGTTATAAATTAAACTTAAGTTATACACCATAATTCAGTGCACAGTTCAGTTGCTCAGTCATGTCCAACTCTTTGCAACCCCAGGAACTGCAGCACCACCAGGCTTCCCTGTCCATCACCAACTCCCGGAACTTTCTCACAGCGCACAACAGTGCTTCAAAACCCCGAAATGGAAAACTAAAGGGGTCAAAAACAAAATTCCCTGGTACATTAACAATACTATTTTTCAGTCTAGTCATAATTAAGATCAATCATTTCACTTCAACCAAATGGGTCACACTCATAAATACTGCTTTAAACAAAACTATAATACATCTGTAACATCTTACAGAAAAACCCAAATGAACTTTTTGGCCAACCCAATATAATTCCTTGCGGTTTTTATTTTTTAACACATTTCTCTTAGACTTTTTCAAGATACAGACACCAAGCTTTATGATCATACATTTTCCTACCTTTTCCTAAGAAAGAACTCATGCCTACTCTCAATTTTCTACTTTCTCAATAGAGAAAGCACGGGAAATATAGTCTATAAAAGTAAGGCATATATTTGAAACAAGCCATTACATCTTACTGAGACCAAAATGGGAAAAAAACAACCCAATATCAGTAATGAAGATGTTGCATTACTTTTTTTATATCCAACAAAACATTTACAAACCAAAAAGCTCCAAACAGATCTTGCATCACAGAGAAAAGAAAGCAGTATTCTCAAGTTGTCTCTAACTCATAATACAAATTCATTATTTCTTACTATCACTCTAAAATCCAAGTCTCCAAAAATGTCTAAAAAAAAAAATCTACCCTGGGGCTTCCCTGCTGGTCCAGTTGTTACGAATCCACCTTGCAATGCAGGGGCCACCGGTTCAGTCCCTGGTCCAGAAAGAGTCCACATGCTGTGAAGCAACTAAGCCCATGGGCCACAACCACTGAACCCATGGGCCACAACTACTGCAGCCCGTGCACCCTAGCGCCTGTGCTCTGCAACAAGAGAAGTCACCGCAAAAGAAGCCTGCACACCACAATGAAGAGTAGCCCCCCCAACTGGCCACAACTAGACAAAGCCCACGCACAGCAATGAAGACCTAGTGTAGCTGAAAATTTTTAAAAATCCACCCTGAATTTATGCAGAAAACCCCTACGGAGAAAATAAAGGTGGGTCTTTAGAATAATGGCCCTTCTATTTATTTTTGACCCTTATTTATTCTGATGGTATGGAAAACAGATACATGAGTAAAAATAAACAGGATACTATTTCAGTATTTAAAATATTAATGAAATGCATTTAAATAGTATTTAAATATTAATGGAGTACTGGAATATTTTAAAGTAGAGGATGAACTACTGTATTTATTTTCTACTTTAAGTCAAAAGAGTTATAAAGGACCTTAATAAATGAATTGACAAAAGACATCATTCTCAAACTTGAGACTAGAATGATCTTCCTAAGTTTTCATATAGTTTTTAAGATTATTTTATGATTTTAACTAAGGCAAATTAACATCACAGAAATGATGCACCCAGATAAATATATAATGCTACTATGACCAATTTCAAATAAAATAAATAAATCCATATAAATCCACTTGTCTACTGCATAAAAAGGTTGATTCAAAACCACTTACCATTTCTGCGGGAAGGCTTCTGCACTGCCACTGGTGGGCAGGACTGGGCAGGTGCTACATCTGAAGAAGCTGTAGAACCTGTATGATGAGCCTTTACCTTGTCAGCCCAACTGACCCCTGTGGGAGCCAGACGCGGAGCAGCCACTGTGCCAGATGAACCCCTATGGGGAAAATGACTGAATTTAGTAAATCAAATATACATTAAATTTTAAAATATATACTTAATATATTTAAATTTTAAATGAATTATATGTGTGAATGTATATCCACACTTATAGGATAACATACTATCATAGCAACTTAAGGCAAACATATTCATAAATATCCTGGACTAATACTTCATTAGTCCAGCATAACATATAGTATGGAAACAAACATAATATAAAAGCTGTCACTCAGTTCAGTTCAGTTCAGTCACTCAGTCGTGTCCAACTCTTTGCGACCCCATGAATCACAGCACGCCAGGCCTCCCTGTCCATCACCAACTCCCAGAGTTCACTCAAACTCATGTCCATCGAGTTGGTGATGCCATCCATCCATCTCATTCTCTGTCATCCCCTTCTCCTCCCGCCCCCAACCCCTCCCAGCATCAGAGTCTTTTCCAGTGAGTCAACTCGTCGCATGATGTGGCCAAAGTACTGGAGTTTCAGCTTTAGCATCAGTCCTTCCAATGAACACCCAGGATTGATCTCCTCTAGAATGGACTGGTTGGATCTCCTTGCAGTATAAGGGACTCTCAAGAGTCTTCTCCAGCACCACAGTTCAAAAGCATCAATTCTTCGGCGATCAGCAGTTCAGTTTAAAAGCAAATCTCAGTGAAATGGAGAATCTTAAAAAATATGCACATATACCTGCATATATACCCTTAACTTTTTATTTTCATTTAAAACTCTTAACTATTAATAATATAAATGTCCATTAATTTGAGCATATATCAACACAGGCACTATTAAAACAGGGTTTTTCACGAGTATTATTTCTTACATGAACCTCAAGTATGATGCCTCACTGACAATGTCCAATTTGGGGTTTTTTGAAATGGAGTGATAATTTAGTGACACCTATTAAATAAGTACACAATTCTCCTCAATCTTATTATCTCTCCAAGCTTTTATAGTTGTCCTATCCACTCCTCATTTGACAGCAAAACTTTAAGAGTTCACTTTATCAAAGCTTCCCAAAAACTCATCTTAGTTTCCACAGAAACAATGACTCATTTTACACTCATATTTTAGTGGTTTACTTAATATTTAAGTTATGAGTTAAAATACAGACAACTTAAATAAACAAGTTTGGTAACTCAAACTGCAGAGCCTAAAGCATTTAACTCAACCAGTAAGAAGAGATGTGAGTATATATACAGTCAGCCTATAAACCACAGTTTTTCTGCATGCTTTATTATCATTTTATGATGATAATAAAGAGTGTCAATTAATTCAATGATAAAACACATGAAGATCAATATGAGAACTTTATTATGCATGCATTAAAGATTTTCACTGTTAAAATAAACCATGCACCATATAAGACTCTGCACCACAGACCAATGGAATGCATTATAGGGGAATTTCCCTTAAAATGGTGCTTGAATATACAATCATTTGCTTATATATCTTTCCCCAACTCCACTAAAGTTCAATTGTTATAAGGCTCCAAAGTTCATCAACCTTCACCTAGGGCAATACTATCTAATAATCTCATTTAAAGCAAAAATTGATTCTACTGAATAACACTTCATTAGCTCTTACTAAGGGCTGAGTACAATGCTTGGTGCTTGGGATACAGAAACTATGACAAACATCTTGCCTTAAAGAAGGTCATAGTGTAAGAACGAAAAATAAACATTAAAAACTTTAACACCCTGAAAATCTAATAATAATATACATATAGGCAAGGCCCAGCAGTAACAGGAGATGAAACTGACCATGGACATGGAGACAGGAGCAATGAGAAGCCATGAAGAAAGGGTAAGTTTTAACAGAACAAAGATAACTGACCAAGCAAACTACTTACTGACCCTCACACTACAAATGTTAAGACTCACTCTAAAGAACTAGAGTCCAAACAGATATATATCTTTAAAAGCGAATTTTGCTATGGAAATTTAAGGAAAACAACAGTGATACTTCCACAAACAACATCATAGCTGTCAGAGGTATCAACAGCATTTTGGGCAAACAGGGGCTAACTTAAAGGGCAAAGATGGAGAATGAGAAGTCCTTGGGGGGCTTTGAAAAGCTCTAATACATTCCTGGAAATCAAGAAGACCACACACATGCACTGGGTTGTGTGCAAACTCAGGAAAGGTCTGAAACAGCTCTAATCTCTCACCTCTGACCTCCTTTGAGGCTCTGAGGAAACAGTAATTGAGAGCAAAGTTAGAATTGTAAACTCCAGAGCACTGAAGACATGCTGATCACATATAAAACTAGAAAAGAGCTAGGAGATTTATTGGTTCAAGGCATTTAAGGAAATCTCTGCCAAATCATTAGCTGACAACTAAGATAACTAAGTCGGACACGACTGAAGTGACTTAGCAGCAGCAGCAGCAGCAAAATAACTAAGTAGAGACCAGTGACTATAATAACAAAGAACATAGACTTCAGAAGACTAGTTCAAGAAAGTCACTAAACAAACAAATAGTAGCAAAACCACCACCACTAAACAGTGACAACAAATTCTGGAAAGTGTAGCAATCTGATCTCCAGAGCTATCACACTATACTATTTAAAATATCCAATTTCTAACAAAAAAAGAAACAGGAAAATATAGCCTACTCACAGACACACATAAGAAAAGCAACCAAAACAAGTCCTGAAGGAAGCTTGAACACTGGACTTACTAGACAAAGACTTTAAATGAGCTATTATAAATATGTTCAAAGAATATTTAAGAACAAAACACAACCATGGCTAAAAATAAAGTATGAGAAAAATGTTTCACCAAATACAGGATATCAATAAAAATTAAATCATATATGAAAAATAATCACAGAGACTTTCCTAGTGGTCTAGTGGCTAAGATTCTGTGCTCCCAGTTCACAGGGCTCAGGTTCGATCCCTGGTCAAGGAAACAGACTCCAAACGCCACAACTCAAGATCCCACATGCCACAATGAAGACTGAAGATCCCACATGCTGCAACTAAGACCTGTCACAGTAAAATAAATAAACATATAAATACTGTAAAAGAATTACACAGGTGTTCTGGAGTTGAAAAGTACAATAACCAAAATGAAAAATTCACCAGAGGGGCTCAACAGCAGAATTAAGCTTGCAAAATAAAGAATTAGCAAATTTAAAAAGAGGTAAATTGAGACTATCTAATCCAAAAAACAGAAAGAAAAATGAACAGAGTCTCAAAGACTGTGGAACACCATGATGAGTAACACAATCTTTGAACACCATGATGAGTAACACAATCCCAGTATGAGTGGGATTTCCAGAGGAGAGGTGAGAGAAAAAGGGACAGAAAGGATATCTTTAGAAATAATGGACAAAAACTGACCAAGTTTGATGAAAAACATTTATCTACAAATCTAAAAAAGCTCTACAAACTCCACACCTAAATACATCATAATCAAAGTATTGAAAACCAAAGACAAAGAATCTTGAGAGCACCAAGAGAGAACGGAGGTATCTCATGAAAGAATAACACCTTGTATCTCATCAGAAGCCATGGAAGCGAAGGCAGAGAGAGGGCTTAGTCAAAGTGCTAAAACAGAAAAACTCTCAGTCAAGAATTCTATGCACAGCAAAGCTGTCCTTCAAAAAACTGAAAGACAAATTAAGATATTCTCAGATAGACAAAACCTGAGAAAAACTGCTACCAGCAGACCTGCCTAATGGGATATATTAAAGACAGCTCCAGTTGAATGACAGGCCACTAGACAGTAAGCTGAATCCACATGACGAGATCAAGAGAACCACCACAAGTAAAGAACTACGCAGGTAAACACAAACGGCAACACAAACTTATTTCTTCTTATAACTCTTTTCTTCTCTTATGTGATATAAAAGAAAACTTCATAAAATAGTAATTATAAAACTGTTGATAAGATTATGATGTATAAAGATATATTACTGTCCATATGACACACAACACAGTTTATGATATATTTAGGTCATCTCTTGTGAAATTGACAATTCATGCTACTAATCATTTAGCATGAAATATGTTTCTGAGTTTTAACTTTGGGATCTTATGTTTGACCGTAAAATACTTCCTAAAAGTTAAAACTTTACTCTCCTGGATTTTAACTTTTTATTCAAACATAAACAAAAACATATACAAGGATATATTTATAGTGAAATGCAAGTTTTAGTATACAAGTATATTATCCACAAAAAAATTTATTTACTATAATGTAAGCCTTAGTAGCCTTTTTTGAGTTCATCTCACCCAAAATTTAAGCTTCTTCGAGCATTTGATGTTACATTTATTCTATCTGTTGAGGGACTTGGAATCACATGACGTCCTGGGGACATCTTCTTTACTTCCCATGCCAATGAAGTTGGTCTGCCAATTCAAGACACACAGAAGATTAAAAGAGAAAAGAGGCGGCAGTGGTGGTGGTGGTAGGGTAATCTAATCTTTTCTGTTTGTTGTTGAGTGCATGAAAACATAAGCAGATCACAAGTTTTCCTTGGTACACTGTCTATCAGAAAGTTATTTACCATATTACCAGCAAATAATTCCGGATGATGCATGGTCCAGGATTTTCCATCACTACAGCAGGTTACAAAGACCCAACATAAACTACTTATATTTTAAAAGCTTCCATACACCCAGCTAAAACCACATTAAAAAGGCAATGGTACTAATTTTGGCTACTTGTATCCAGTGTTGTTGGAGAGCTAAGAGTGTAGAGCCGAGATCAAGACAGAAAGACAATGCTGAGGGTTAAACTGAAGAATACACATTCATCCTCTACCTCACCCACAAGAGCAACGTCATAAACATTTCACTGTTCTTTGCTAGAAAAGCTAACTATTCCTCCTTCTTCACTGGCCCGACACCAATCAGTTGATAGGATGCATAATTTCAACTTGAAAAAAATTTCCCCAAGCAATATCTTCTCTATCCTATGCCCTCTATCCTATATCCTCCAGGCCTCCATAACTCTCCAGATTGCCTAGCCTCTTACTCTCTATTCAATCTAGTGACTGTGATTTTCTCTCATTAAAAAATGATACTAATTACTAGAAAACAAGAAAATTCATATAGATAATTATCCAAATAAAATCCAACGCTTTTGATAATTTATTGCCAAATCATATGGGAAATAAATTTTGATGCATGAGATGATGAATGAAAGATAATGCCACTTACAGGAAATTAAAGGTTGCTTTTTATATCTGTGAACTGCCTCAGGAGGCAAAGAGGAGAAATGCTGGGAAGTTCTTAAGGTAAAAAAAGTTGCCTCAGGGATTTCTCTGGTGGTCCAGTTGTTAAGAATCTGACTTACAATGCCAGGGACATGGGTTCTATTCCTTATCAGGGAATTAAGATCTCACATGCCTTGGAGCAACTAAGCCCCTGTACAACTGGAGAGCTCGTATGTTACAACTACTGAAGTTTACAGGCTTTGGGCCCACACCTTGCAACTAGAGAGTCTATGTGCCACAATGAAAGCTCCTGCATGCTGCAACTAAGTCCCGATGCGGTCAAATAAGTAAAATGTATTTTTTTTAAGTGTTGCCTCAGGTATATTTTTGAACCATGATGCGTGGATAGGCATAGCTGTTAGGCTTGGAGTTGGCCTCAGAATCTTTCTCAATACAATCTTCAACATAGCCACTGCTATCCTGGAGTTTACAAGCAAGGAAAAAAAACTAGTTAGCTTCTGTAATACACTGACAGTTACATTGCAGACCCTTTTTGGACACAAGGAACAGAAACTTCATTAAGCTAAATAAAAAAGAAAATAAAGATTTATTGCAAGGATATAAACTTACAAGGATAAGGAAATCCTCAAGGTGGCTCATGAGGATTAGGTCTGGAAGAGGCAGGCTTTAAAGCAACACTTCTGAAAGACCAGATGATTTCCCTCATTTCTGCTCTCTCAGTACATCTATTCTGTTTTCTTTGAACCTGATTTCCTCTGCTTATCTTTTCAAGGGCAATAGAGTCACCAATTCCAAATCAGCATGATGATCTGGTTCAACCCCACTAAAGAATGTATCCCCCACTCCCACCCAATCTAATCACCTATATCAAGCGGTAAGGGTGAAACTGCTTATTGCAAAGACAACTAGTTTCCTTGAATTTGGTTTCCCGGGAACCAAGACTTCCTGGACTTGTTCCTTGGGATTCCTTCACTCTCCTGGTTTCCCCCTGGGGTTGACAGACTAGGACGGAATAAAAGATGCCTTCTCAACAGGACGGTTCCACTCACTGAGACTGAACCGAGGTTACATCCAAGGAAAAGAAGCAGCCTAGGCCTGTTTTCTCTGGGTAAAAGGGCATCACTGTAGCTTCATGTGAACTGACCCACTTCACAAAAGCTCAGGCTTCACTTATAAGTCTAAACTAAATAGTAAATTGTTCTTTTGCCTGTGCACATAACCAAAACAATACTAAATACAGTTGGATTATCCATCTCTGGAATATCTCTTGGCTCTCCCTACTGCCTTTCCTTGAGCCTGAGTAGCCAGCATCTAATCTATAAACTATACTGCTGAATCTCAACCTTCCCACACTACAGTCAGAAAGATCTTCAAAAAAAAAAAAAAAAAGTCTGATATGTAATTTCCTTATCTAAAAACCTTTATAGCCCCAAATAAACACTAAAGTTTTTATCATGTCTGCTGCTGCTGCTGCTAAGTCACTTCAGTCGTGTCCGACTCAGTGTGACCCCATAGATGGCAGCCCACCAGGCTCCCCCGTCCCTGGGATTCTCCAGGCAAGAACACTGGAGTGGGTTGCCATTGCCTTCTCCAATGTGTGAAAGTGAAAACTGAAAGTGAAGTCGCTCAGTCGTGTCCAACTCAGTGTGACCCCATAGATGGCAGCCTACCAGGCTCCTTCATCCATGGGATTTTCCAGGCAAGAGTACTGGAGTGGCTTGCCATTGCCTTCTCCTATCATGTCTACAAAGTCCTATATAATCTGTCTTGGCCTACCTCTCTAGGTTCATCTCATGAACCTACTCCTTCCCTGTTCTATTCACTCCAACCCTGCTAAACTCTGAACTCCTGGACTATTCTGTGCTCTCCTGCACCTCCAGGATATCCTATACTGTCACCTCTACCTGGGATTACGTTTTTCTTCTCTCCTTGTCAAGCTAACTGCTTCTTGGTATTTCTGCCTCACTGAAATATAAACTCCTTGGGGAAATCCTCCTGGGCTTAACAAACTGGTTGTTGGTACCTTTTCTTATACTCCCAAAGTATAGTATGTTTCTTTGGGATGACTCTTTGTACACTGAAAAGTATTTAACCTCAGCGTTTCCTGTCAATGCACTGTGCACTTCATGAGGGCAGGACTGCGTCTGTTTTCTTAATCACAATAGTCCCACAGCCTGGCACTGGGACTGATTTCAAATGAAGGTGTGCTGTGTGCTGATTCCACAGTGTGCTGATTCCAAATGAAGGTTTCTAAAATAGCTCTGATCTTTCACTATTCCCCTAATCTCATCAATTTCCCCACCGCCTACTACCTAAAGAAGAAATACTATACTTATTCCTACTTTATTGTCATTTCATATGCACTCTGAACTTCTATAGCTGTCTTTATTCCCTTTATCTGAAAGGCCAACTTTATGAAAATCCATCACATTTGTTAAACACTTCTACAACCTCCTCAAAATCTTTCCTGATCTATTCCCCAAAGGAAATATGACTCTGTCCTCTGAACACCTATAATACTGACAATTTTTTCATAGTAATCAGTTCTATTTTATCCCACCCTTAGACTACAAATTCATGAAAATAGTAAGTGTATCTTACTCAGCAGTTAAATTTCTGTACAAGATAAAAAGTGCCTTGTACTAGTAGGTACCCAATAAAATACT
Organism: Moschus berezovskii; assembly: GCF_049115385.1. Taxonomy (NCBI): domain Eukaryota; kingdom Metazoa; phylum Chordata; class Mammalia; order Artiodactyla; family Moschidae; genus Moschus; species Moschus berezovskii. The sequence continues at coordinate 38,113,049 of NC_142480.1, read as the reverse complement.
TGTTACTGAACTTGAGAAATGCAGCTCCCAACTTTTAGATTTAGACAAGTTTCCAGTTAAGCTGAGGTCAAGTTCATTGTCAATTTTAATAAATGCTTTAGAATCTGCCAGCTGCTATAAATATAAAGACCAGAGTTCATTACCTGCTTTGAGCATCTGTCTTCTCTAGCTTTTCCTGAAGTTGAATCCAGTCAATCAATGCTTTGAAATCTCTTACATAGTTATCCAGCATCATCAGCACCTCCTAATTCAAAACAAACAACAAATATTAGATTCCATTCTGAAACTAAAGAGCTTCAAGAAAAAAAATTTTAGAGTAAAGGACTTAGGAATTAATAATTTTTACACTAATATTCCTCACTGAAGAAGCAGCAAAACCCTACTGATACCTGGGGAGTGGGGGTTATTTTCATTCTGTTTGGTAAGAAATTATTGAAGCTCATAGTCTACAGACCAAGAGATGGTATTGATATTCCTTCTCAAGACTTTCTCAACTGAATATTCTTTTAACCTTTTTATCGCTATACTTAATAAACAGAAAAGTAGATGAAACATAAATGTACTGATAAATTACTTCTAAGTAAGAACTCATGCAACCACCATCCAAGACAAAAAATTTAACACTATTAATAAAAGTTCCCTGATGTCCCCCTCCAAATTCCTGTTCCAAAGTAACCACTGCTCTGACTTCTAATAGTTTTATTTTGCATGATTTTGAAATTCATAAAATGAACTCATAGACTATGTATTATTTTGTGGTTTCTGTCGTACATTTGTTTATCGGATTCATCCATATTGTAGAATGTACCTGCCATTCACTTACTGTCATATTCCAAGGTCACTCCCGAACAGTATCCTATTAACATTTATGTACCCAATTTATAGTTTATCAAATGTTATTGGGTGGTATTTATTTTAATATTTATTTACCTAATATTTACACAATCTAATGTTGATGCACATTGAAGTAATTTCCAAATTTGGGACATTACTAGTTATATGCTAGCATTCATGTACATGTTCACTGCACATATGTATTATTTCTGTTGAGTGTATGATCAAGAGTTTAATCGCTGAGTCACAGAGTAAGCCTACGTTCCACTAGCATATATAGTAACAAACTGTTTTCCAAAGTGGCTGCCACACCCAGCAGCAGTGTATGTGAACACCACTTGCTGCACACCCTCATCTATACCTGGAATTGTCCATTTTGGGTCTTCTTTTTGTGTTTTTAACCAGAGCCATTCTGGCTGATGGGGCTGTAATGGTCTCTTTTTGGTTTCAGTATGTATTTCTCTGATTATTAATGATTCTCAGCACTTTTTCATATGCTTATTGGCCAACCTCTGTTTGTAAAGTGTTATTCAAGACTCATCCCATTTTTCTAGTGTCTTTCTCTTTTTGATGTGCACAAGAACTTCTTTTGGATATGTGCCTATTGTCGATTATATGTGCAGCACATATAAGCTCACCTTTTCACTCTCCTAATGGAATGGAATCTTTTGATGAACAGAAATTCCGAATTTTAAGGTGGTCTAATTTATGACTGTTTTATCTAAAGACTGATATTATTTGTGTCATTTTTAAGTATTCTTTTCCTATCACAAGGTCAGGAAGATTTCTCCAAAATTATCTTTTAAAGCATGGGTCTGTTTCGAGAGTATCTTTTCTGTTACCAGTAGTAAATTATCATGCATTGCTACAGCTCTAAAATAAATCTCAAAACTCAGTAAATTCTCCAACTTTATCTTTGACCTCAAAGTTGTCTAGGCTAATTCCAGCCCTTTTTGCATTTCCAAACAAATTTTAGAATCAGCTTGTCAACTTCTCAAGGGTAAAAAAAATAGAATTTTAATTGCATTTGCACTGATTCTACAAGATGAACTGAAAGAAAACTGATATTCTTATAACACTGTTTTTCAAGTCTTTACAGACCTATATTTCCATATATTTATCTTACTCAGTGTGTCTAAATAATGTATTATATTTTTCTGTGTAGAGGTCTTACATATCTTTTGGTAGACTCAACCCTAAGAATAAATGGTATTTGCTTTAATTTTTTTTTCAGTTAACGTTGATTTTCCTGGATCTCCTAAGTGTGTTTATGTGTATGTGTATACACATACATATATATGTGATCTGTGAATAATGACTTCTTTTTCTCCATAAGTCTCATAACTTTTATGTCTTATTCTCTTATTCCTATGCTGGCACAAGGCTGAAAAGAAAGACACTGGCCTCCCTTGTCTCATTCACAATTTCAGAAGGAAGGCTCTCAACATCTCACCATTAAGCATGATGGTTACTCTAGAATTTTTGGAAGATTCCTTTATTATTCAGGATGTTCCCTTTTATTCTCAGTTTACTAGTTTTATCATGAATGGGTGCTGAATTTCACAAAGTATTTTCCTAAGATCACTGACATGATCATATGATTTTTCATCTTCATTCATCTAATCTGAAAAATAACATTAATTTCATACTCAAATGTTAAAGGAACATTGCAGGACTGCAAAGAACCTAACTTGATTGTGATGTACTGTCCAATTTTCAAATCACCAGATTCAATACATTGTTATCTGGTTTAGGACTTATGAATCTGTACTTCAGTATAGCCTATATTTTCCTTTCTCATAAGAGTTTTGGTTATCAAGGTTATGCTGAATGGAATTGTCTATTTTTCTATGTTCTAGAAGAATTTGCATATATGGCTTTTTTTTTCAATTTTTTATTGAGATATTATTCACAGACTATAAAACTCACCATTTTAAATTATGCAATTCATAGCTGTGCACCATATATACACAGAATTAAGCAACTGATTCCAAAACATTTTCATCATCCCCCAAAAGAAACCGTTAGCAGTCACTCCCCATTTTCCCTTCTCCCCAGCCTTTGGAAACCACTGATCAACCTTCTATATCTATGGACTGGCCTGTTCTGGACATTTCATATGAACAGAATCATATAATATGTGGTCTTTCGAGGCGGCTTCTTTTAGTTAGCATAATGTTTTCATGAGAAATGCTTGGCTGGATGAAGCACAAACTGGAAGACTGCCGGGAGAAATATCAATAACCTCAGATATGCAGATGACACCACCCTTAGGGCAGAAAGTGAAGAACTAAAGAGCCTCTTGATGAAGGTGAAAGAAGAGTGAAAAAGCTGGCTTAAAGCTCAACATTCAGAAAACTAAGATCATGCCATCCAGTCCCACCACTTCATGGCAAATATATGGGGAAACAGTGGAAACGGTGGCTAACTTTAATTTGGGGGGCTCCAAAGTCACTGCAGATGGTGACTGTAGCCATGAAATTAGAAGACGCTTACTCCTTGGAAGGAAAGTTATGACCAACCTAGACAGCATATTAAAAAGCAGAAACATTACTTTGCCAACAAAGGTCTGTCTTGTCAAGGTTATGGTTTTTCCAGTAGTCATGTATGGATGTGAGAGTTGGACTATAAAGAAGGCTGAGCACCGAAGAATTGATGTTTTTGAACTGTGGTTTTGGAGAAGACTCTTGAGAGTCCCTTGGACTGCAAGGAGATCCAACCCATCCATCCTAAAGGAGATCAGTCCCGAGTGTTCATTGGAAGGACTGATGTTGAAGCTGAAACTCCAATACTTTGGCCACCTGATGAGAAGAACTGACTCATCTGAAATGATCCTGATGCTGGGAAAGATTGAAGGCAGGAGGAGAAGGGGATGACAAAAGATGAGATGGTTGGATGGCATCACTGACTCAATGGAGATGAGTTTGAGGCTCTGGGAGTTGGTGATGGACAGGGAGGCCTGGTGTGCTGTGGTCCATGGGGTAGCAAAGAGTTGGACATGACTGAGCAACTGAACTGAACTGAACTGAACATTTTCAAGGCTCATCTACCTGGTAGCATGCATCTGTACTCCATTCCTTTCTAAAACTAAATAACTGCATAAACACAACTTGTTTTATTCACTTTCAGTTGATGGACACTTAGGCTGTTCTCACTTTTGCCTATTATGAATGCTGCTGCTGTGAACATTCATGTACAAGGTTTTATGTGAACACACGTTTCTAATTCTCTTGGGTGTATAAATGGAAGTGGATTTCCTGGGCCATATGGTAACTCTTAACTTTTAACATTAACTACCAAAATTTTTTCCACAGTAGCTGTACCATTTTACATTGCCACTAGCAATACGAGAGGGTTGCATCTTCTTCAATCCTTACCAACATTTGCTATTTTCTGACTTCTTGACTCTAGTCAACCTAATGACAGTAAAGTGATACTGTTGTTTTTATTTGATTTTCCCTGATGACTAAAAATGTTGAGCGCATATGCTTATGGACATTTGTATATCATCTGTGCAAAAGCGTCTATTCAAATTCTTTGTCCATGTTTTAACTGGGTTGTCTTTTTTATTTTTGGACTGCAGGAATTTTTCGTATACTCTGTGTATTAGACTTATCAGACATATGGTTTAAAAATATTTTCTCTCATTCTGTGAACTGTCTTTTCACTTGTGAGTGTCCTAATAACACATATAAGTTTTAAACTTAGATGAAGTTCAATTTACATATTTTTTATTTGGCTACTTGTGCTCTGGGTATAATATTTGAAAAAGCATTGCCTACTCCAAGGTTACAAAGATTTACATCTATGTTTTCTTCAAAGTTTTATAGTTTTAGCTCTTACATTTAGGTCTTTGATCCATTTTCAGTTAAATTTTGCATATGGTGTGAGGTAGGGACCCAAATTCATTCTTTGAGTGTGGATATCTAGTTGTCCCAGCAACGTTTGCTGAAAGGCAATTCTTTCCCCATGAAATAATCTTGGCACCCTTGCCAAAAAAACAGTGACCAGGGCTTCCCTGTTGGCATACTTGCTAATGCAGGAGACATGGGTTCGATCCTTGGTACTGGAGGATCCTACACGCAGTGGAGGAACTAAGACCCTGTGTCATAACTACTGAGCCTGTGCTCTAGAGCCCACGAATGGCAACTACTGAGGCCACATGACGCAACTACTGAAACCTGTGCACCACAGAGCTCTTCCTTTCTCTGCAACAAGAGAAGCCACCACAATGAGAAGGCTTCACACTGTAACGAGAGAGTAGCCCCCGCTTACTGCAACTACAGAAAAGTCTGCTCAGCAACAAAGAACCAGAATAGCCCAAAATAAATAAATAAATAAATAAAAATATTCCAACAAAAAAGTGACCACAGATGTTAACAGATTTATTGCCAAGATCTCTATGTCTATCCTTAGACGCAGATCTATATGCCTATCCTTATCCTGGCAACTCATCATTTTGATTATTATAGCTTTGAAGTAAGCTTGAATTCAGGAAGCGTGGGTCCTCCAACTCGCTCAAATTTTACCAACTGTTCCACTACTGTACTTTTATTGTTGCTGTTCAGTCACTAAGTCATGTCTGACTCTTTGTGACACCATGTGCAGCACACCAGGCTTTCCTGTCCTCCACTATCTCCCGGAGTTTGCTCAAACTCATATCCATTTCAGAGAAGGCAATGGCAACCCACTCCAGTACTCTTTGCCTGGAAAATCCCATGGACGGAGGAGCCTGGTAGGCTGCAGTCCATGGGGTTGCTACGAGTCAGACACGACTGAGCGACTTCACCTTCCCTTTTCACTTTCACGCACTGGAGAAGGAAATGGCAACCCACTCCAGTGTTGTTGCCTCAAGAATCCCAGGGACGGTGGAGCCTAGTGGGCTGCCATCTTTGGGGCTGCACAGAGTCGGATGCAACTGAAGCGACCTAGCAGCAGCAGCAGCATGCCCACTGAGTCAATGATTCCATCCAACCATCTCATTCCTCTGTTGTCCCCTTCTTCTCCTGCCCTAAATCTTTCCCAATATCAGGGTCTTTTCCAATGAGTCAGCTCTTTGCATCAGGTGGCCAAAGTATTGGAACTTCAATTTAAGCATCAGTCCTTCCAATGAATATTCAGGATTGATTTCCTTTAGGACTGATTAGTTTCATCTCCTTGCTGAACAAGGGACTCTCAAGAGTCTTCTCCAGCACTACAGCTTTGAAAGCATCAATTCTTCAGTGCTCAATCTTCTTGAGGGTTCAACTCTCACATCTGTACATGACTACTGGAAAAACCATAGCTTTGACTAGATGGACCTTTCTTGGCAAAGTGACGTCTCTGCTTTTCAATATGCTGTCTAGGTTTGTCACAGCTTTTCTTCCAAGCAGCAAGTGTCTTTAATTTTCTGCCTGCAGTCACCAACTGCAGTGATTTTGGAGCTCAAGAAGATAAAGTCTGTCACTGTTTCCATTTATCCCCCACCCATTTACCATAAATTGATGGGACTGGATGCCATGATCTTCATTTTTTGAATGTTGAGTTTTAACCCAGCTTTTCACTCTACTCTTTAACCTTCATTAAAAAAAAAAAAAAAAAACACCAAAATTCTTTAGTTCCTTTTCATTTTCTGCCATTAGGGTAGTGTCATCTGTATAATATCTGAGGTTATTGATATTTTTCCCTTCAATCTTGATTCCAGCTTCTGAGCCATCTAGCCTGGCATTTCATGTGATGTATTCTGCAAATAAGTTAAATAATCAGGGTGGCTTTCAGTTCAGTTCAGTCGCTCAGTCGTGTCCGACTCTCCGCGACCCCATGAATCACAGCACGCCAGGCCTCCCTGTCCATCACCAACTCTCGGAGTTCACTCAAACTCATGTCCACAGAGTCGGTGATGCCATCCAGCCATCTCATTCTCTGTCGTCCCCTTCTCCTCCCGCCCCCAACCTTTCCCAGCATCAGAGTCTTTTCCAGTGACTCAACTCGTCGCATGAGGTGGCCAAAGTATTGGAGTTTCAGCTTCAACATCAGTCCTTCCAATGAACATGCAGGACTGATCTCCTTTAGGATGGGTGGGTTGGATCTCCTTGCAGTCCAAGGGACTCTCAAGAGTCTTCTCCAACACCACAGTTCAAAAGCATCGATTCTTCGGCGATCAGCCTTCTTCACAGTCCAAATCTCACATCCATACATGACCACGGGAAAAACCATTGCCTTGACTAGATGGACCTTGGTTGGCAAAGTAATGTCTCTGCTTTTTAATATACTATCAAGGTTGGTCATAACTTTCCTTCCAAGGAGCAAGCGTCTTTTAATTTCATGGCTGCAATCAGCATCTGCAGTGATTTTGGAGCCCAAAAAAACAAAGTCTGATACTGTTTCCACTGTTTTTCCATCTATTTCCCATGAAGTGATGGGACCAGATGCCATGACCTTTGTTTTCTGAATGTTGAGCTTCAAGCCAACCTTTTCACTCTCCTCTTTCACTTTCATCAAGAGGCTTTTGAGGGTGGCTTTAGAGAAGAAAAATAATCTAGTCCAAGGTCCTACTGAGAATCACGCTTGTATTTAACTGTCCTGTCTTCTTCATTCTATTACTGCTCTTCCTCAGTCATTCATGACCTCATATTTTTAAAGAATATAGGCAGTTATTTTGTAATATGTCAATCAATTTAAGGTCAAATTAAATGAATTATCAGGAATACCACATTAGTGATGCTGTGGTCTTCTCAGTGCCTAATATAAAGAGGCACCCACTATGTATATGTCCTATTACTAATGATAATAAATTTGATAATTTGATAAGTGGTATCTAACAATTACCCATTTAAACTTCCTATTTTTCTCTGTACTTAAAAACTATCTTTTAGGGAGATATTCGGTAACCACAAATATCGTGTTCTTCAACAAACTTCACTAATTTAAGATGCATTGGTGATTCTTACCAGGATAAATTATTATAATAATTTCTAAATGATGGTTTTCTAATTCCATCATTCCCTCTACATTTATTACTTAGCATTCTATTATAGACAAGGTGCTTTCCCTTCTCCCTTATTTGACTATTTATTAATTTACTTATTCATAATAGTATGGATTCATCAATTTCTATATTCTTGAATGACCCATTACTGCTGCTGCTAAGTCGCTTCAGTCATGTCCGACTCTGTGCGACCCCAAAGACGGCAGCCCAGCAGGCTCCGCCGTCCCTGGGATTCTCCAGGCAAGAACACTGGAGTGGGTTGCCATTTCCTTCTCCAATGCATGAAAGTGAAAAGGGAAAGTGAAGTCGCTCAGTCGTGTCCGACTTTTAGCGACCCCATGGACTGCAGCCTATCAGGCTCCTCCGTCCATGGGATTTTCCAGGCAAGAGTACTGGAGTGGGATGCCACTGCCTTCTCCTGATCCATTACTATCACTGTTTATTTCAATACTTGAATTGTCCCAGATTTGGCAAATGGGAAGTAGTTGATGCTGGCTCTTACGTATTTCTGACATGTTACCATTGTGTCAGATTATTTCCTACTTTCTTGTCACAAAAAGATTTTCAGGTTCATCCTGTATCTTACCTGCCCCTGCCCTGGAAGCAGCTACTTCTCTAAGCAGTTCTGGTTCTTCTCATTGGAGAATGATGTATGACCTAAATGATACAAATACCTAAAGATGAGGTATTTAATATGCTCACTGATACTGGTGTGTCAGAGCTCCATGATGCTCCCAGTTGTTGCTCTTCAGTTGCTATCTCGTGCAGTGTGCTCAAATTCATGCCCATTGAGGTGGTGACCCATCTAGCCATCTCATGCTCTGTCGCCCCCTTCTTCTCCTGCCCTCAATCTTTCCTAGCATCAGGGTCTTTTCCAATTAGTCAGCTCTTCGATTCAAGTGGCCAAAGTATTGAAACTTCAGCTTAAACATCAGTCCTTCCAATGAATATTCAGGATTGATTTCCTTTAGGACTGATTAGTTTCATCTCCTTGCTGAACAAGGGACTCTCAAGAGTCTTCTCCAGCACTACAGCTTTGAAAGCATCAATTCTTCAGTGCTCAATCTTCTTGAGGGTTCAACTCTCACATCTGTACATGACTACTGGAAAAACCATAGCTTTGACTAGATGGACCTTTCTTGGCAAAGTGACGTCTCTGCTTTTCAATATGCTGTCTAGGTTTGTCACAGCTTTTCTTCCAAGCAGCAAGTGTCTTTAATTTTCTGCCTGCAGTCACCAACTGCAGTGATTTTGGAGCTCAAGAAGATAAAGTCTGTCACTGTTTCCATTTATCCCCCACCCATTTACCATAAATTGATGGGACTGGATGCCATGATCTTCATTTTTTGAATGTTGAGTTTTAACCCAGCTTTTCACTCTACTCTTTAACCTTCATTAAAAAAAAAAAAAAAAAACACCAAAATTCTTTAGTTCCTTTTCATTTTCTGCCATTAGGGTAGTGTCATCTGTATAATATCTGAGGTTATTGATATTTTTCCCTTCAATCTTGATTCCAGCTTCTGAGCCATCTAGCCTGGCATTTCATGTGATGTATTCTGCAAATAAGTTAAATAATCAGGGTGGCTTTCAGTTCAGTTCAGTCGCTCAGTCGTGTCCGACTCTCCGCGACCCCATGAATCACAGCACGCCAGGCCTCCCTGTCCATCACCAACTCTCGGAGTTCACTCAAACTCATGTCCACAGAGTCGGTGATGCCATCCAGCCATCTCATTCTCTGTCGTCCCCTTCTCCTCCCGCCCCCAACCTTTCCCAGCATCAGAGTCTTTTCCAGTGACTCAACTCGTCGCATGAGGTGGCCAAAGTATTGGAGTTTCAGCTTCAACATCAGTCCTTCCAATGAACATGCAGGACTGATCTCCTTTAGGATGGGTGGGTTGGATCTCCTTGCAGTCCAAGGGACTCTCAAGAGTCTTCTCCAACACCACAGTTCAAAAGCATCGATTCTTCGGCGATCAGCCTTCTTCACAGTCCAAATCTCACATCCATACATGACCACGGGAAAAACCATTGCCTTGACTAGATGGACCTTGGTTGGCAAAGTAATGTCTCTGCTTTTTAATATACTATCAAGGTTGGTCATAACTTTCCTTCCAAGGAGCAAGCGTCTTTTAATTTCATGGCTGCAATCAGCATCTGCAGTGATTTTGGAGCCCAAAAAAACAAAGTCTGATACTGTTTCCACTGTTTTTCCATCTATTTCCCATGAAGTGATGGGACCAGATGCCATGACCTTTGTTTTCTGAATGTTGAGCTTCAAGCCAACCTTTTCACTCTCCTCTTTCACTTTCATCAAGAGGCTTTTGAGGGTGGCTTTAGAGAAGAAAAATAATCTAGTCCAAGGTCCTACTGAGAATCACGCTTGTATTTAACTGTCCTGTCTTCTTCATTCTATTACTGCTCTTCCTCAGTCATTCATGACCTCATATTTTTAAAGAATATAGGCAGTTATTTTGTAATATGTCAATCAATTTAAGGTCAAATTAAATGAATTATCAGGAATACCACATTAGTGATGCTGTGGTCTTCTCAGTGCCTAATATAAAGAGGCACCCACTATGTATATGTCCTATTACTAATGATAATAAATTTGATAATTTGATAAGTGGTATCTAACAATTACCCATTTAAACTTCCTATTTTTCTCTGTACTTAAAAACTATCTTTTAGGGAGATATTCGGTAACCACAAATATCGTGTTCTTCAACAAACTTCACTAATTTAAGATGCATTGGTGATTCTTACCAGGATAAATTATTATAATAATTTCTAAATGATGGTTTTCTAATTCCATCATTCCCTCTACATTTATTACTTAGCATTCTATTATAGACAAGGTGCTTTCCCTTCTCCCTTATTTGACTATTTATTAATTTACTTATTCATAATAGTATGGATTCATCAATTTCTATATTCTTGAATGACCCATTACTGCTGCTGCTAAGTCGCTTCAGTCATGTCCGACTCTGTGCGACCCCAAAGACGGCAGCCCAGCAGGCTCCGCCGTCCCTGGGATTCTCCAGGCAAGAACACTGGAGTGGGTTGCCATTTCCTTCTCCAATGCATGAAAGTGAAAAGGGAAAGTGAAGTCGCTCAGTCGTGTCCGACTTTTAGCGACCCCATGGACTGCAGCCTATCAGGCTCCTCCGTCCATGGGATTTTCCAGGCAAGAGTACTGGAGTGGGATGCCACTGCCTTCTCCTGATCCATTACTATCACTGTTTATTTCAATACTTGAATTGTCCCAGATTTGGCAAATGGGAAGTAGTTGATGCTGGCTCTTACGTATTTCTGACATGTTACCATTGTGTCAGATTATTTCCTACTTTCTTGTCACAAAAAGATTTTCAGGTTCATCCTGTATCTTACCTGCCCCTGCCCTGGAAGCAGCTACTTCTCTAAGCAGTTCTGGTTCTTCTCATTGGAGAATGATGTATGACCTAAATGATACAAATACCTAAAGATGAGGTATTTAATATGCTCACTGATACTGGTGTGTCAGAGCTCCATGATGCTCCCAGTTGTTGCTCTTCAGTTGCTATCTCGTGCAGTGTGCTCAAATTCATGCCCATTGAGGTGGTGACCCATCTAGCCATCTCATGCTCTGTCGCCCCCTTCTTCTCCTGCCCTCAATCTTTCCTAGCATCAGGGTCTTTTCCAATTAGTCAGCTCTTCGATTCAAGTGGCCAAAGTATTGAAACTTCAGCTTAAACATCAGTCCTTCCAATGAATATTTAGGGTTGATTTCCTTTAGGATTGATTGGTTTCATCTCCCTGCTGTCTAAGGGACACCCATGAGTCTTCTCCAACACCACAGTTTGAAAGCATCAATTCTTCTGCGCTCAGACTTCTTTATGGTCCAGCTCTCACATCCATACATGACTATGGGAAAAACCACACCTTTGACGAGATGGATCTTAGTCAGCAAACTGATGTCTCTGCTTTTTAACACGCTGCCTAGGTTTTGTCATAGCTTTTCTTCCAAGGAGCAAGTGTCTTAATTTCATGCCTGCAGTCACCGTCCACAGTGATTTTGGAGCCCACGAAAATAAAATCTGTCCCTGTTTCCACTTTTTCCCATCTATTTGCCATGAAGTGATGGGAATGGATGGCCATGATCTTAGTTTTTTGAATGTTGAGTTTTAAACCAGTCTTTCACTCTCCTCTTTCACCCTCATCAAGACGCTCTTTAGTTCTTCTTCGCTTTCTGCCATTAAAGTGGTATCATCTGCATATCTAAGGTTATTGATATTTCTCCCCACACTCTTGATTCCAGCTTGTGAGTCATCCAGCCTAGCATTTTGCATGATGTACTCTGCATATAAGTAAATAAGCAGGGTAACAATATACAGCTTTAATGTACTCCTTTCCTATTTGTGAACCAGCCCCATTCTAACCGTTACTTCTTGTCCTGCATACAGGTTTCTCAGGAGGCAGGGAAGGTGGTCTAATATTCCCATCTCTTTAAGAATTTTCCAATTTGTTGTGATCCACACATTCAAAGGCTTCAGTGTAGTCAATGAAGCAAAAGCAGACAGTAGTAAAACAAATATACACATACACATGCACACAGGCGCACACATACACATGAACACATCTACACTATTTCTGTACCTAGCTGTGTATAGGTATTTAAAAAAGAAACGTAACTTCATACCAATGCTTCCAGATTCAATCAATCACCTATCTGTTGTTGTTGTTTAGTCGCTAAACAGCGTCTGACTCTTTGTGATACCATGAACTGCAGCACGCCAGGTTTCCCTGTTCTTCACTATCTTCCTTAGCTTGTTCAAATTCATGTCCATTGAGTCAGTGATGCTATCTAACCATCTCATCTCTGTCTTCCCCTTCTCCTCTTGCCGTCAATCTTTCCCAGCATCAGGGTCTTTTCCAGTGAGTCAGCTCTTCACATCAATCACCTATAGTTCATTCTAAACTTCTCCCTTTTCATATTGGTAAATCCTTTCTCTGAAAATGAGAAATTTTATTCCCTTTATATTCAATATCTTATTTTCTTAATATTTCTTATGTGACCAACCCACATCTGCCAGCTCCTTCTAATCCATATTTTTTTAAATGAGGTGGGAGAACAAAAGAATAGAGAAGGAGCTCTTGTATTTTTAATGTTCTATAGGACCTGCAGTCAGTTACCTTTTTCAGATCTCATAGCAATGTTAGTAGTAATATTATCTTTTTCATCACTGATACTAGTCTCCATACTTTCTAATTTCTTTTCTTGATTAACCACAGTAGCAGCTTCTGACTTTGATGATGATGTCTGATGTATGAGAGTTCTCTTTTATTAATTTCTGCTCTTTATCATTTTATTCCTTCTGATGTCTTTGGGTTTAGTTTACTTTTTCCCCTAACTTCTTGAGCTGGACATTTTGATCACTGGCTTTCAGTCTTTATTTTATTCCAGAAATTATATGCATTTTAGCATTATAAAGTTTCCTTCAGATATGACTTAGGCTCCATCTCACATATATTATTTTTGTTATTCAGTTCAAAATATTTCCTAATTTCTACTATAATTTGTCCTCTGACCAATAAATTACTCAGATTATTATTGCTGAGGCTTCCCCCTAAGGATTTCTATCTTTTCCTGGATCATGTGCCTATTATTCTTCTGCTTAAGAATTCTTCACTCTCCCTAAGCTGTCTGTAGATTTATTATTTATCACCTAGTTCTTCCAGTTAGTTATCCTCAGAAATATGAAAAGTCCCTCTACCCAAACGTTTTTACCAGTGAATGATAAAAGAAATACAGGGTATTTGATAAAGAAATACGGGGTATGTTCATCCAATTTACAGATGAAGTAAATCTACCATAGACAAAAGAATTCAAAAAATATACAAATCTGCATTGTTCAATATGGTAATCACTTGCTAACGTGGTTATCAAGTACATGAAAGGTAGCTACACTGAACTTAGACTCTGACCAAAAAGAAAGAATGTAAAAATACCTTAATAAAAATGATCATAATAAAAAATAATAATATTCATACTTATTACATGTTGAAATAATTTTTGATGTATTGGGTTAAATTTAAAATATTATGTAAGTTATTTTCATATGTTTCTTTTTGCCTTTTTAATGTAACAAGTAGGAAATTTAGAAGTACATATGTGGCTCATGTTATATTTCTATTGGGCAGCATGGACAGGTTATAGTAATGTGGAAGAACTAAAAAGATGAGATATTTTTAAATGATAAGTTTCTGATTCTACCCTTTGACCCAGTACAACTAAAATATTAGGCAGAAGTTGGTCTTAACAACACATGACACATATAAAAAAAGACTGTAATTTTACTTGACATTAAACTCAAGTTGAGTAAATAGTTTGCTGAGCCAGAGGAAAAAGTGAATATGGCCTCATACTTCAATAATACAACTATAATAGCAACTATGAAAAGGCTGGGGGTCTGATTAGCATAAGGTAAAATAAGACCACTTCCTCTGTGGGTTTTCTGTCTGTATGGAACATTTTTTTACTGCTAACCAGAATTTCCACTCTCTCTCTAGTTTGGGGAATTGGGTTTTTGCAAAGACATAAAAGGAGAAGATCCTTCTGCTTTCTACTACTTGAAAGTTAAGCACAGTAATATGATTGGAACTTAACCAATCAGACTCACTTGCCTGGGACTCTGAATCTCAAGCAAGCAAGGCAAAGATAAAGAGGAAAAGGTGGTATTTAAAAAAAAAAACACAGCAATACATCCTAGCCAGATGTTTCTCTGAAAAAAACTCCCTGGTTTCTGCCTATTTTCTAACCCTGATTCATGGGTTTTAGTATCAAATCTGTGACCTCTCCTCTCAAAGAATTAAGTTTTCTATTTAATCAGCTAGAGCCTAATTCTGTTGCTAGCTACTTGCTAGCCACTAAGCCATGGTAAGCACAATTTAAGGAGGATAATAGATAAAGTAGAACACAATAAACCAAGTGTGATAATAAGGAGGATGTTAACATCGCATCATAGTAGGAACTACAGTGAGAACTGAATGGCTAGGCTTAAAGACTAATGGGATGGTATGATAAACATCTTTACATAAGAGAAGCTCTCATAAAAGGGATTATATTATTTCCACATAAATACAAGTTATAGAACAAAGAATGCTCAGTGAAAATGACAGATTTTCACCTGCCAGAGTTGTCTCAAAAAGAGTTAGTTACCAGAGGGAATATGGTCAGGGGTAACTGTACAGTGGGTAGGTGGATTAGACAACTTGACTGACAGTTCTAAGATTCTATGATTTACTCACCAAAATAAAATTTGTTAGAAACCCACCACTATGTGTCAAAACACTGAATCAATGAAATTCAAACCACAAGAGAGAGGTATTCACTGATTTGAAACATCAATAGCATGCTAGCAAATGCTGCTCTTCAGTCTGAGTGAATTAAACAGATGATTCCCTCAGATGTCCAATGTAACATTTATCAGTGGTACTTTATGACAGAAATTAATTATAATTTACAATCCCTCTTAAAGCAAATTTCTACCCTCTCCAGTCTTGTTTAGAAATTTTTATTCTAAAGAATGGGCTGAATAAGCAAAACTATTAGTGACAAAAGATGTTTCATAATGAGTAAATTTCAGAGGATTATCTAATGAATGAAGAAGTCACATAGTCTATAGTCAGTCACTTAATTTTCAAGAGAACACTGAGTTTAGTGATCTGGTTGTGACAGCACAGAACCCAAGCCCCACTGCACTGACTCCTGGCCCACTGCTCTTTCTGCTAAGATGTTCTACACCAGCAGCAAGGAAAATAAAAAAAAGAAAAGACAGGAATGAAAAAAGTTACAAGCAAATCCATTATCAAGGGCATGCTTCCCTCCAGGGTTCTTCATCAATATTTTTTACATTTACTACTAAACTGAAGCTTTCTGAAGTCAAATCAAAGTAATAATTATAATAATGGTTAGTCTTTTAAATAATCTTTAATTCTGCTAACATATATGTGAAATAATCAGTTTAAAAAAATATACTTGGAAAAGTAAATGTCTAAAATTTTACCAGCATTTCTAAGGCAAATGATACAAAGCTGAATATATCAAAGGCCATTATAATTATGCATGATGAAAAACCAGTTTTCATAATATGGGTTACCTGCATTCTGTTTATCAAATACAGCATTTGCACAGACACTAAGCCTCCAATAACAAAATACATTTAAACTGACTGGATTTCACAGGAATCACTTCTAATTCAGTTTATCTACACTCTAATTTTCCTCTTTAGAAAATCCAAAATCACGTTACTGTGACACTACATTCTACTCATCTCACAAAGAATTTTTTCTTAGCACTGACTAGTTTTACATGAGAATGGCAATGAAAATTTTACACAAGAAAGACTTAAAAGCATAAGCCACTAGGATCCACTCCATGTCTGATGAAAGGGAATTGATGGCAAGTTTAGCTATGTGCAGACATTGCTTAATTGGCCATAGTTGCCATTTAAATGCATAAGACAAAGAACTTTAAAGTGTATTCACTTTATCAGTATCATACTATTCTCATCTTACTGTAAAGACATGCCAGTCTCACTTTACTATAAAAGGCAACTTTCCAATTCTCCCAGAAGAAAACGACAGCCAGCTATAAAAACGGTTATTTGTTTTAAAAATATATTACTTTTCCATAACAAAGTATTGGACTCGTGGTTTAGTATCAGTGGGCCTCAAAGACCTCAAAAAAACTTTTCACTTACAAATGCTTTTTTTTTTAAACATACAGGTACACTTTGGAAACCAGATCCAAGACCAATAATAAATATATGCCAAGTTATTCATAAATGAAATATAGTTCCAATCTCACTTTAGTCATAAAAGTTATATTCTACTTTAAAAGACTCTCCTGACATAGAAGTACTGTTTATTTTCTTTCTAAGGTAATCTTATTGCCAAATCACTGGTAATGAAAGTTTTCTATGATCAGGAAAAGGAAAATTTTAAAAATTTAGTTGACTTCCTTTTCTCAATTCTACTAATACAATTCAAATTCTTTAATTAAATTCATTAACTTAAGCAAACTACTTTAGGACACAGATTTAATTCAGAATAATTTCCTTGAAAAGTTTTCTACTGATTTCCCTTTTCACTGAAAGAAAAAAAGAAGAAGAAACCCTCTAAAAGGCAAGAATATAAGCAGCTATACTTCTGATACAAGCTGGCACAGAGAAAGTACATTTGGTGGCTTAAACAACCTATTTTAAGGAATGTTTAGCTCACCGTTATCAGAAATGATCAGAATGGTACCATGCAGCTGTAACCTGAGTCATGTTTTGCGAACAAGGGAATACAAACAAGACAAGCAGCTGGAGCAGCCTCACACTCACTGATGCACATCCTTCTCCTTGCAGCTATGAAGGCTATTTTGTTAAGCAGGATGAAACAGAACAAAAGTGGCTCTGAAAGTAACGTTATAGGCATTCAGATAACTACATATAGACGTGCAGCTAAAATTACCAATTAGTTTACCAATTGGCTGCAACAGATTCGATCGGTTTGTAACTAATTCTAGTTACTGGCGCACAGCAGGATGGTTGGCGCCATCCCTCTGTCCTCCTGACACACAATACGAGGTGCACAGACCCTTGGGCCCAGACATCAATACAGCCCTCCAACTCAGCTGCAGAAACGAGCACAGTTGTGCACCTCTGTGATGATGAAGAAGTAGAAATAACCATCACATAAGAAGTCAGTGATGAAGGGGCTCTTACGAAAAGCAAATGCTTTACAAAACGTGAAGCAAGTTTTAAAAAGCATTTTTTTAAACTGCTAATCTAATGTTTAAAAAAGAAATCATCTGAAAGCAAAATGGCAAGTAAATCACTTTCAAAACTGTCTAATAATAGTATTCACCCAGTCATCTTCATTCCTTTACCATTCACCTCTTTCAAATATCTCCTCTTAATTCTCAATATAAGCAAGCTGGAAAAAGAATACATACATAATATGTTCAACAAATAAAAGCCTACCAAATGAAAAGCATTCTCCTATAATTTAATCCTCACCAGGATCTTTTTGGATAAATAAAATTTGCAGTTGCCTGGGTAGTGATACAAATATGTTGCTTCAGTGGCTAACTAATTTTTAATCTCAACTCATTTGGAAGTTGCTGGACTAGATGCTCTTATGCTATTTCCCATTATGAAAACTGAGAGACCTACTGTGACTAAGTGTAAGTAGACAAAAATGCTCAAAACAATTATTAGAATGCTCAAAATCAACACTGCTGTTGCTGTTCAGTCATGTCTAACTCTTTGCTACCCCATGGACTGCAACACACCAGGCTTCCGTGTCCTTCTCTATCTCCCTGAGATTGCTCAAATTCATGTCCATCAAGTCTATGACATCATCCAACCATCTCGTCCTCTGTCGTCCCCTTCTCCTGCCTTCAACTTTTCCCAGCATCAGGGTCTTTTCCAGTGAGCTGGCTCTTCACATCAGGTGGCCAAAGTATTGGAGCTTCAGCATCACCATCAGTCCGTGCAATGATTATTCATGGTTGATTTCCTTTAGGATTGACTGGTTTGTTCCTGCAGTCCAAGGGAGTCTCAAGAGTACTCTCCAACACCACAATTCAAAAGTATCAATTCTTTGGCATCCAGCTTTTCTTATGGTCCAACTCTCACATCCATACATGACTAATAGAAAAACCACAGCTTTGACTATATGAATCTTTGTCAACAAAGTCATGTTTCTGCTTTTTAATATGCTGTCTAGGATTGTCATAACTTTTCTTCCAAGGAGCAAGCATCTTTTAATTTCACAGCTGCAGTCAGCATCCGCAGTGATTTTGGAGCCCCAAAAAATAAAGTCTGTCACTGTTTCCATTTTTACCCCATCTATTTGCCATGAAGTGATGGGACTGGCTGGATGCCATGACCTTTGTTTTCTGAATGTTGAGTTTTAAACCAGATTTTCACTCTCCTCTTTCACCTTCATTAAGTGGCTCTTTAGTTCCTCTTCGCTTTCTGCCATTAGCGTGGTGTCATCTGGATATCTGAGTTTATGCTGGTTTCTCCCAGCAATCTTGAGTCCAGCTTGCGCTTCATTCAGCCCGGCATTTCGCATGATGTACTCTGGATAGAAGTTAAATAAGCAGGGTGGCAATATACAGCCTTGATGTACTCCTTTCCCAACTTTGAACCAGTCTGTTGTTCCATGTCCGGTTCTAACTGTTGCTTCTTGACCCCCATACATGTTTCTCAGAAGGCAGGTAAGGTGGTCTGGTATTCCTGTCTCTTTAAGAATTTTCCACAGTTTGTTGTGATCCACACAACCAAAGGTTTTAGCATAGTCAATGAAGCAGATGTTTTTCTGGAATTCCCTTGCTTTTTCTATTATCTAGCATATGTTGGCAATTTGATCTCTGGTTCCTCTGCCTTTTCTAAATCCAGCTTGTACATCTGGAAGTTCTCAGTTCATGTACTGTTAAAACCTGGCTTGAAGGATTTTGAGCATTCCCTTGCTAATTGACTATGCTCCAATATAAAATAAAAAGTTTAAAATTAAATTGAAGAAATACAACACATATAATTAATAATTAGACAGTAAAACATGTAAAGCAAAAATTCCCAGAAATTCAAAGAGATATTGAAGAAATTGCAATAGCAGTGGGAGACTAAAATATTTCAGTGCCTGAGAGATCAAGGACGTTAAAAAATAAGCTAATAATTTAGAGTATGTAAATAGTAACTTTAAAAATATAAACATTAGTTTTTATCTATAGAGAACCCACTTTACTTACTCCTATCTTGTCCAAAGGATATCTGCAAATATTTAACTTCTTTACTTTCTCCACATCTATCAGGCTTCTGTGAGAGCCATTTCCTTCCCCATGAAACTTCAGTTCCCTGGCCCACTATTCCAACTATTCTCTTAACCTCTTCAATCCTTTACTTAATGAAATTCCACTGAATCTGCCTAAAAAAATACCAACCCATGACTAATTCATCTACCCACCATCTTTGGGCATTTTTGGCAAGTGACTGAATGCTAGTAAGTATTCAGTCAGGGTAGAGGGGAATCACATAACTGTGTAGACGTATCTTTACCCCAAAAATGTATGTAGTCTCATTGTTTTACACAGACATTTAACATCTATTTACTATTTATCTACACAGTATTTATCTATTACTGTGTTCCAGTTCCAGAGGTTAAAGCGTCTGCCTCCAATGCGGGAGACCTGGGTTCGATCCCTGGATCGGGAAGATCCCCTAGAGAAGGAAACGGTAACCAACTCCAGTATTCTTGCCTGGAGAATCCCTTGGACAGAGAAGCCTGGTAGGCTACAGTCCACGGGGTCGCAAAGAGTCGGACACGACTGAGCGACGGAACGGAACGGTGTTCCAGTTCCAAGAACTGATGACAGAGTGGTAAACAAGACTGTGTGGTTTCTGTCTTCTGGGAGCTTAATGTCTAGTAAGGGAGACAGATATAAAATCAACAAAATAAACAATTATGTAGTTTCAACTGTGATAAAATGTTTCTAGGGAAAGTATACTATGAGAGTATAGTCAGGCCATACATGCCCAAGCAGAACCCATAGATATCCAGGGCTGAATGTATTACATCATTTTATAAAAGGGGCTTGAGCATCCGTGGATATTGGTATCCACATGGCAAGGGTAGGAGAGGTGTCTCGGAACCAATCCCATGCAGATATGAGGGTGAACTCTATATTAGCAGGGAACCTGATTTAGTCTGAAACATGATAAGCTCCCCTGAGAAAGTGACACTTAAATTGAAACCTATACTAGGAATGGGAGTTAGGTAAAAAGGATGGGGGAGGTGAAGAGGTGCTGGGCAAGAAGAGTGAGGATGAGTGTCTCGGCAAAAAATTCAGAACGTGGAAAGGTCTGAAGACTTGCGGGTACCTGACATGTTTGAGTAATCAAAAGAAGGCTAGTTTAAATGAGGCAGAAGGGAGGAGAGAAAAGTAGTGTGAAATGAGGTTTACACAAATCAACTCACTCAAGATTTGAAGGTCATGCTGGAGATTTTAATGTACAGAGCAAAGGGAAACTTTTGAGGAGCTATAATCAAAGAAATCAGAGCTCATATTTGTTGTTTTTTTTTAAGTATTAGTTTGCCTATCGTATAGAGAATGGATTGGAAGGATGCAGGGGGTCCTGCTAAAAGATTTCAATTGTGATCCAGGGATTTTACTAATATAATGGCAACTTGGACTAGAATGGTAGCAGTAGAGAATAAGAGACGTGGACAGGTTGGAAAGATTTAGGAGGTAATACTCAAAGAGTATTAAAAAGCAGAGACATTACTTTGCCAACAAAGGTCCATCCAGTCAAAGCTATGGTTTTTCCAGTATGGATGTGAGAGTTGGACTATAAAGAAAGCTGAGCGCAGAAGAATTGATGCTTTTGAACTGTGGTGTTGGAGAAAACTCTTGAGAGTCCCTTGTACTGCAAGGAGATCCAACCAGTCCATCCTAAAGGCGATCGGTCCTGGGTGTTCACTAGAAGGACTGATGCTGAAGCTGAAACTCCAATACTTTGGCCACCTGGTGCAAAGAACTGACTCATCTGAGAAGACCCTGATGCTGGGAAAGGTTGAAGGCAGGAGGAGAAGGGGACAACAGAGGATGAGATGGTTGGATGGCATCACCAACTCAATGGACATGAGTTTAAGTAAGCTCCAGGAGCTGGTGATGGACAGGGAAGCCTGGTGTGCTGCAGTCCATTGGGTCGTCAAGAGTCGGACACGACTGACCGACTAAACTGAATTGAACTCAAAGAGGTCCATTCATTGGACAGTGGCTGGTGTGGGGTGAAGGGAAGAAGATGGAGGGGCTACCTGCCAATTCAGGGAAGCAAAATATATCTCCAGGTTTAGGGTAGAGGGAGTCATCATGAACTTGCTTCTATATACATCACTTTGACAAGCTGATATCCAAGTGGAGACGCCAACTAGTCTAGTTGGATATACAAGTCTGAAAATCAGTAGAAAGGTATAAGCTAGAGATATAAATTTAAGAATCATCAGGAAATCAACAATAAATCAAGTCATGGCATGGAGAAAACGCAGAGGGAGAAACTAATAGTGAGAAAAGAAGATGGTCTAAGACGAGCCTTAATGAATTCCCAAAAGCTAAAGGTCAGGTGGAAAAGGAAAAGCCAACAAAGAGGAAGCAGAGGCAGCAACCAACAAAGAAGGAAGAAAGCTAGCAGTGGTGGTTCTGTAAAAGCCAAAGGAGAGAGTGCTGTAAGAGCGGAGCGGTCAACAGTGTGAAATGCTACTCAGAGAGCAAGGGAGGGACTGAAAATCATCCACTGGACTGAGCAACACTGAGTGACTTTAGTAAGAGTTTAACAGGAGCTCTGATAGGGATGTGACACCAGGCTGGAGTAGACAAATGAGTTCCTGAGAGAAAAGGAAATGGAAGCCGCAAAAAGGCAGCCGTCTTCTAAGAAACTTGGCTAAGAAGGAGAGGAGGAAAATGGGGCCTGGGAGAGCAGATGAAGGGACAGGTAAAACAGAGATAGGGTTTGGGGGTTTCCTCTTGTTGTTTTTATTGTAGTTTAGAATAGAAGAGAAATAAGCAAAAGGTGTGTGCTGATGGGAGAAGACTCTAATAAGGAAAACTGAACATACAGGAAAGAGAAGAATGTCCAGTCTCAACTGTGACCCTCCAGGTTGCTGGGCAACCCTGTGGCTTCCAAAAGTCTGCCCTTTCATTCTCCATCACAGTTATTTCAGATCTTTCCACCCTCTTCCAACTTCTAACTTCACACCTCCTACTTCTTGAAAATATAAAAGGACAAAGAACCCCTCAAATGGAATTTCAAATTCTTATCACAAGTTTTCACCTTGATTCCATCTGTTCTTATCCCTCTTGAATGCCAAGCTTTCTCTCAACTCCAGTTATTCTTAACCTATGTACCACTCCTACTTCTTCCATGGCCTTTGGGACATTCCTATTCTCCCTATATCCTTCCTGCTTCTACAATGATTCTTCTCTGTCCTGGATCTATATTCCCCTGTCTCCATCTGTGACTTCTCCTTTCATCTAACTATAAAATCTATTTTCTTTTTATTGTATATTATACTTTTCTAAGCATTTTCTCACATCTCAATTTGATCCTGACTTAACTTGTTGAAACGAGAAGTCTCAACTATTGAGATATAAACATATAACATTTTTATCTTTTTCCACATATAACTAGCTACTCAGTTGAATCCTAAACTTGCTGAGTATGCTCAGTGAAATCCACAATTTTCAGTCACATTCAATTATCAAAATTTGATTTTTAAATCGTATCTTCAGACAATCTGCCTATTGTTGTCTGACAACCTAGAACAAGTGAGAATTAGATGGCCTTTAGCAGATGCCTGTGGTGGGGAAGAACATGGCTTATTTTCACAGAGTCGTTCCTCTCTTCCTCCTCTGTACCCCTTAACACTATCCTACATTCACAAACTTATGTCCCAGCCATAAGAGGCAGTTGTGGGAACAGAGCAATATTCCACTTATACAGCTTACCAGATATTAGTGATGGATCTTCAACAGTCATCAGCCAGTCCTTCTCCAGGGACTAAGATGATGCTGACCAACAACAGAGTCAAGTGCTGCCAGGCAGAGATGCATCCCTAATCCTTCTCTGGATCAATGTGAAGTGAGCAGTCCCTACTGGTCTCTGCAGTACATGGTAATTTCTGCACAGGGAGCATTCATGGTTCTCCAGGCAGTGGTCAGGTTCACCCTGGCTCCCACTGCCCAAAGCAAGATCTGCCTCAACTCCATCAGACGCTGGTATATTCTACTGACACCTAACCAAGTGTCCTCAAAGGAAGCCCCTATTACCCCAACATCTTCACCCGTGTCTACAGTCCTTCTCACAGAAACCATCAGACGCACGGGCGTCCTCTTTACTCGATCACTGACAAGCTCATCCTAGCTCCTTCCAAAGGAAGCTTACTACCCGTAAGTCCCTCTAAGCCCGGTTGGCATGAGCTACTCCAGCAAGCTTGTTATGCTATGAAACCTCTAAGGGAGATGCAGGTACCAGTCTCTATATTCCACGGGGTCCCCAGTATCCCAGAGCCACACAACCAGTTCCCCGCAAGTTGAAATGGAAAACAAGGAGTGGAGACTACACCCCAACAATATGATTTTTCTTAAAACATAAAAAAAGTTTTACATGCTGATAGTAACAATATTAATTGTGACAACCAAAGCATAAACTTGGATGATTTCAATCACTGTTCATTCTGAAACCTGTTTCTGTTGAGTCATACTTTTAAGTTAGTCTAAAACATATTTTGGCTGTTTCCAATTTTACAGGAAACACAGCTACTGTTTCAACATATAACTTTGCTTTGACTCTTTATATATTTCAAAGGTTAAATAATGAATTCCAGGATTTTTAACCATGTTCACTGTAAAAAAAGAAGCTGCCTCTGTAATCTTTCTATGAAGGTGTATCATCCTGATTTTTCTCAAAATAATTTTATTTAGTATAAATACTAAAAGGCTAGGCTTTCTAGTGCATTTTCAGAGACAGATTATGCTATGTATCTGTTTAACATCCTATTACAAACACAAGGCTATCTAAAATTAGAAAAAACACCTTACAATGACATCCCAATCCTACCCAGAGTTGTTTATGGTTAGCCATCAATCTCACTTTCCCCTCACGAGAGCTGATGAAGAGAGTGATAAGCATCTCAATAGAAAAGAGGCAATGTCCAATTAAAGACATTAAACATGAAACCAAAGAATGTGAAAATCTCACTAATGCCACCTACAGTCCCAATGGAGAATGCAGCCAAGAGAGATCTTGTAATAAATTGTGTGTGTGTGTGTGTGTGTGTGTGTGTACCTATCTTTTAATTTCTCACCTAGGACTATGTATCAAGGCAATATTCTACCAAATCTTGCACAGAATATAAAAGTACACAATCAGGTAACACAAACAACAAGGGTAATCTTAAAAACTCAAAACAAGAAAAACCTGATGCATTCACAGAAGCTGACAGTAGAATAGCGGCTGCAAATGATAGGGGAAATAGGGAGATGCTGGTAAAGTGTACAGACTTTCAGTTTTAAGATGAGTAAGTTCTGAGGATGTAGTGTATAGCATGGAGATTATAGTTAATACTGAAGGACTGCATACAGAGATAAATAATCAAGTTAGACAGAGCAAAAACTGGCAAATCTGACGTGAAATGGATTACAAAAACTTAAAGCAAACCTTACCTTACATTCCACCACACTTTGATCTGATTCACAAGTCACATAGATTTCATCTACTGCCCGGCGAAGATTGTCAAAAAGAAATGCCCAGTATCGAGCTCTTAGATCAACTTTCCGAGGGTGTCTTGTTTTAGTGGGACTTTTATCAAAGTGTTTATCTCCAGTTGTAGATGATGTCATTTTACAGTCTACTGTAGTGTTCTGATGAAATAAAACACGAAAAAAAATTTTTTTGATGCCTCCAGGAACTAGATTTTTTTATAAATCACATTTTTCAACATAAATACTTAAAAACATGATGCCCTTCTTTTCACCTTACATCATACTGAATTCACCAAAACAAAGCTTCTCATCTTAAATAAAACCAGCAGGTTTGTAATATCAATTACATGGCTCATTGAAAATTAGGATGATTTTAATGATGAATAGACTCTTGGTCAAAAAGAAGCACTAAAAGGGCTCCTGGTTTACTAAAATACGTGTATGGCACATTTAAATACATTAACAAATAACAGATACCCATTTCATCATTGTGAAATTGCTGGCATATATTCTTTTCATTTAGAAATGACATATTCTCTACTTATATTCGGTAGTAACTTTATCTTAAACCATTTTTCCACTAAAAGTAAAAATCAATATATAAACACAAAACAATTTACTAAAAACGAATGCTGATGAAGAAAACCAAGCATCAGCTGCAGAGCAGATTCACCAAATTACCTACGGCATTCAAATGACCCAGTCTTTCCTCAGCTGCACAGGCAGACTTTGGAAATACATGATTATATTCTATACTTTTACAGACTACCAAAGAATCATTCCACCACAAACATGAGTGTGTAGTTTATAGGAAGACTTGAACCTTCTCACTAGAAGTACAAACGAGTTGCTTTTCTCTCTGTGGCTACTTAAACTGATAAGTAAATAAATACTTGTACCACAGTTAGAACAGCAAACAATCCCAAGTTTCTTTGGATTGTCCTGTTTGTTGTAAGCCATTCCTATTAGCCTGTTTGTTTTCCCTTCTTCATATAAGAGTCCCAGAGTGAAGAACACCCAAAATAGAAGCTAATAGGCTTCAGTTTTGTTTTATGCTTTGGCCTTCAAAGTAACAGTGATTTCTATACTTCAAAACTCTTTTAGAGCCAGCCTTTGGCTTATACAGAATCTTCATTACCAAAAGGAAAGCAAACAAAACATTTACACACACAAAGACACGCACACTTAAGAGGCAGAGATGGAGTTGCTCATCCTCCTTCCACAGTCCCTCATCCAGATGAAGGCTGTCAGACCCAGCAAATAAAAATTAGTAAATATTTTATCTGACAGTCCTAATCCAGGCCCAAATTCTCAACACTCAGGCAATAAAATTTAAAGTAATCATCAACAACCCACAAAACCTTTGCCTTAACGGCTCTCCAAGTACTTTCCAACTCTAGTAGTAATGATTTAATTATGATGGCAAATATCCCCTTATACAAATTTTAAAGTATGTATTATTAACTGTACTTTACAGCTTAGAAAACTGAGATTTAGAGGCTGGTTTGTCCAAGATCACAGAGCCGCAGGGGACCATCTTCCAGTTAGAGCTCTGCAATTACACCACTGACTTCCCGTTACACTGCACCCCAAGGCCCTGTGCTAAAAGCCCTTTACCAGATATTCCAGACCATCTCACTTCTCTTCCTATATTCCACACAAACTTAAAACTCACTTGAATTTTCCTGAATTATACCTCCATCACAAACTTTATCTAGAATAATCAGCAAAGCACTAGTAGCTTCCTGTGAATTCAGACACTAATCTTAGTATGAAATTCTCAAAAACACTCTAACTCATTTTCACCCATTTATGTATTTACCCTACCATGTATCCATATGTATATTATTCAAATACTTTAACCAATCTTTCTTAAAACGCATAACAGGCAAAACTGCTTTCAAGTTAAGACGCTTGTGTTTTCTGTGATTGTTTTATGTGAGACTTCTATTAAGAAAGACTCTAGAAAGGAATAAATTACATCTAGGTAATTCCATCTGAAGGGCACTATGCAAATCTGACATTTAAGTTCGACAAAAATAGCGATACTTTATATTTGCATATTTATTTTATTTTATGAAGGGCTTTTTTTAATTGCAGGATAATTGCTTTACGCTTTCCCTGGAGACTCAGTGGTAAAGAATCAGCCTGCCAAGCAGGAGATGCAGGTTCGATCCCTGGGTTGGGAAGATCCCCTGAAGAAGGAAATGGCAACCTGCTCCAGTGTTTCTGCCTGAGAAATCCCGTGAACAGTGAAGCCTGGAGGGCTACAGTCCATGAGGTCGTAAAGCAACTAAACAACAACTGCTTTACAGTGCTGTGTTGGTTTCTGCTTATAACAATGTGAATCAGCTGTAAGTATACATATATGCCCTTCCTGCTGAGGCCCCCTTCTGCTCCCTATCCCACCCCTCCAGGTCATCACAGAGCATCAAGCTAAGCTCAATGTGCTATATAGCTGCTTCCCGCTAGCTACTATTTTACACATCGTAGTGTACATACATCAATGCTACTCTCTGAATTTGTTCCACCCTCTTGAAAACATATCATTTAATATTCAAAACAAAGTATTACTAATAAATACAGGACAAGTATTATTATCCCTATTTCATACATGACAAGACTAAGGCTTAGTAAGATTCAATCTGTTGACCCAGTCAAAAGGCTGAATGACAGAACTGGGACCAGAACCTAGACTTCCAACTTCTGCTTCACTGTTCACAGAACATTTCACAAAGCACCGAGCCCACAGTAAGTACCCATATAATGTTAGGTATGATTAGAGGGGGAAAGATAAAGAGGAAAAGAAATATGCTCAAAGAAAAATGTGAATAAAATACTGGCAAAACTGCCAAACACGTGAAGAAAGATAGAAGACACTTGTAAAATTTTCTGATAAGTCTGTATAAAGTTTAAAAATATATGGTTCTTTACCAACCACTGATAAAAATAATAGCAGTGATAATAATAATTGCAGCAGCACTTAACATTCATGGCATGCCTGTTATGCGCCAGGCACTGTGTTAAGCGCTTTCCATACAGCTATATTTCATTTAATCTTTGAGGTAATTATTACCATAGTTACTATTTTTTATTTACTTATTTATTGGCTGTGCTGGGTCTTCATTGCTGTGTGGGCTTTTCTCTAGTTGTGGCAAGTAGAGGTTACTCTCCAGTTGCAGTGTGCCGGCTTCTCACTGTGGTGGCTTCTCTTGCTGCAGAACATGGGCTCTAGGCATGAGAGCTTCAGCAGTTGCAGCATATGAGCTTAGTAGTTGCGGCTCCCAGGCTCTGCTGCTGCTGCTAAGTCACTTCAGTCGTGTCCAACTCTGTGTGACCCCATAGACGGAAGCCCACCAGGCTCCCCCGTCCCTGGGATTCTCCAGGCAAGAACACTGGAGTGGGTTGCCATTTCCTTCTCCAATGTGTGAAAGTGAAAAGTGAAAGTGAAGTTGCTCAGTCGTGTCCGACCCTTAGCGACCCCATGGACTGCAGCCTACCAGGCTCCTCCATCCATGGGATTCTCTAGGCAAGAGTACTGGAGTGGCTTGCCGTTGCCTTCTCCGCCCAGGCTCTGAGTACAGGCTCAATTGTGGCACAGAGGCTTAGTTGTCCCAAGACATGTGGGACCTTTCTGGACCTGGGATTGAACTCATGTCTCCTGCTTTGGCAGGCAGATTCTCTACCACTGAGCCACCAGGGAAGTCCATCATAGTTATTACTATTAGCTCCATTTTTTACAGGAGAAAACTTCAGTTCAGTTCAATTCAGTTCAGTTGCTCAGTCGTGTCCGACTCTCCGCGACCCCATGAATCACAGCACACCAGGCCTCCCTGTCCATCACCAACTCCCAGAGTTCACTCAAACTGATGTCCACAGAGTTGGTAATGCCATCCAGCCATCTCATTCTCTGTCGTCCCCTTCTCCTCCCACCCCCAACCTTTCCCAGCATCAGAGTCTTTTCCAGTGAGTCAACTCGTCGCATGAGGTGGCCAAAGTATTGCAGTTTCAGGTGTAACTAAATTAAATGATAAACCCAAAGTCTAACACTAAAAGACAAAGCCAAGATTCAAAATTAGGTAACTGTTTCATTAACAACATCGATTGGATCATCGAAAAAGCAAGAGAGTTCCAGAAAAACATCTATTTCTGCTTTATTGACTACACCAAAGCCTCTGACTGTGTGGATCACAACAAACTGTGGAAAATTCTGAATGAGATTCTGAATGAGATGGGAATACCAGACCACCTGACCTGCCTCCAAATCTGTCAGGAAGCAAGAATTAGAACCGGACATGGAACAACAGACTGGTTCCAAATTAGGAAAGGAATATGTCAAAGCTGTGTATTGTCACCCTGCTTATTTAACTCTGCATAGAGTACATCATGTGAAATGCTGGGCTGGATGAAACACAAGCTGGAATCAAGATTGCCAGGAGAAATATCAATAACCTCAGATAAGCAGATGACACCACCCCTTATGGCAGAAAGCGAAGAAGAACTAAAGAGCCTCTCGATGAAAGTGAAAGAGAACAGTGAAAAAGTTGGCTTAAAGCTCAACATTCAGAAAACTAACATCATGGCATCTGGCCCCATCACTTCATGGCAAACAGATGGGAAAACAATGGAAACACTGAGACTTTATTTTCTGGGGCTCCAAAACCACTGTAAATGTTGACTGCAGCCATGAAATTAAAAAGATGCTTGCTCCTTGGAAGAAAAGCTATGACACTCCTAGGCAGCATATTAGAAAGCAGAGACATTATTTTGCCAACAAAGATCCGTCTAGTCAAAGCTATGGTTTTTCCAGTAGTCATGTATGGGTGTGAGAGCTGGACTATAAAGAAAGCTGATTGCCGAAGAACTGATGCTTTTGAACTGTGGTGTTGGAGAAGACTCTTGAGAGTCCCTTGGACTGCAAGGAGATCCAACCAGTCCATCCTAAAGGAGATCAGTCCTGGGTGTTCATTGGAAGGACTGATGCTGAAGCTGAAACTCCAATACTTTGGCCACCTCATGTGAAGAACAAACTCATTTGAAAAGACACTGATGTTGGGAAAGATTGAAGGTGGGATGAAAAGGGGATGACAGAGGATGGTTGGATGGCTGGATGGTTGGATGGCATCACTAATGTGATGGACTTGAGTTTGAGTAGGCTCCAGGAGTTGGTGATGGACAGGACAGGACAGGGAGGACTGGCATGCTGTAGTCCATGAGGCTGCAAAGAGTTGAATATGACTGAGTGACTGAACTGATCTCATTGCTATGGCTTCCTGTGCCTGTTTCCAAGGTATGCAACAGAAGACAAAGCGATCTAAACTTCTAGAAAAAGCTAAACACAACTGAACTTCATGTTTTAAATAAAATTCAAAATAACATGCTATATACTAATTTAATCAATCACTTTTGAGAGAAAACAAGGAAGAAAGAAAGAAAAAGAGAGGGAAAGGGGAAGGAGAAAACTGAAATTTCTCACTTCCCTCTCTTAGAACTCTTGTCAACTCCCCCTGATAGTCTGACAAAGCCTATGGACTTAAACGTCTGGCAACAACTGATCTTTTTACTGTCTCCATATTTAGTCTTTTCCAAAACATCTTAAGGTTGGAATCATACAGTATGCAACCTTTTGAGATTGGCTGTGGTGCTGGAGAAGACTCTTGAGAGTCCCTTGGACTGCAAGGAAATCCAACCAGTCCATTCTAAAGGAGATCAATCCTGGATGTTCATTGGAAGGACTGATGCTAAAGCTGAAACTCCAATACTTTGGCCACCTCATGCGACAAGTTGAGTCACTGGAAAAGACTCTGATGCTGGGAGGGGTTGGGGGCGGGAGGAGAAGGGGACGACAGAGAATGAGATTTCTGGATGGCA
Organism: Moschus berezovskii; assembly: GCF_049115385.1. Taxonomy (NCBI): domain Eukaryota; kingdom Metazoa; phylum Chordata; class Mammalia; order Artiodactyla; family Moschidae; genus Moschus; species Moschus berezovskii. Next base: position 38,082,087 of record NC_142480.1, on the reverse strand, counting down.
TCACCGACTCTGTGGACATGAGTTTGAGTGAACTCCGGGAGTTGGTGACGGACAGGGAGGCCTGGCGTGCTGTGATTCATGGGGTCGCGGAGAGTCGGACACGACTGAACGACTGAACTGAACTGAACTGATACAACAATATACAATTAATTTCCTCTATGTCTTTTCATGGCCTAATAGATCATTTCTTTCTAGAGCTGAAAAATATTCCATTGTCTAGATGTACCACAGTTTATTTATCCATTCATCTACTGAACAACATCTTAGTAGGTTCCAAGTTTCACCAATTATAAAGAAGGCTGCTGTAAATCCACGTACATGATTTGGTGGAGACATAAGCTTTCAACTCATCTTCATCTATACCAAGGGCATGACTGCTGAATCACAAGGTAAGAGTTATTTACTTTTTTAAGAAACTGCCAAACTGTATTCCCAAGTGGCTGAATTCTCACTCTGAATTCCCACCAGAATTGAATGAGAGTTTCTATGGCTCTTCATCCTCACCAGCGATTGGAGCTGTCAAGAGTTCCCAAGTGATGGTAGCTCATCGTTTTAATTTGCATTTCCCTGATAGCATATGATGTGGCATACATTTTCATATGCTATTTGTACACCCTCTTTGATGAGCTGGTTGTTAAGGTCTTTAGCTCATTTTTCAATCAGGTTGTTTCTTACTGTTGAGTTTTAAGAGTTCTTTGTATATTTTGGATAACAGCTATCTCATGTTAACAGATGTTATTGGACATCTTTCATTGGATGTCTTTTTCCAAATATATTCTCCCAAGTCTGTGACTTGTCTTCTCATTTTTTTAACATTGTCTTTTGCAGAAGTTTTTAATTTTAATGAAATCCAGCTTATCAATGATTTCTTTCAGGAATCATGCCTTTACCAATCAAGTCATTATCATACCCAAGGTCTTTTAGGTTTTTCTCCAACGTTATCAGCTAGGAGTTTTTACACTTTTTCATTTAAGGTCAATGGTTCATTTTGAGTTAATTTTTGTGAAGAATGTAAGGTCTGTGTCTGGACTCTTTTTTTTTTTTTTTCATATAGATGTTCAGCTGTTCCAGCACTATTTGTTGAAAAGACTATTTTTGCACCATTGTATTGGCTTTGCTCCTTTGTCAAAGGTCAGTTGACTATTATGTGGGTCCATTCCTGGGCTTTCTATTCTGTTCCATATATCTATTTGTCTTTTCTTGTGCCAATATCATCCTGCCTTGATTACTGTAGCTTTATAGTAAGTTCTTGTAGTTGGTTGGTGTCAGTCTTCCAATTTTGTTCTTCTCCTTCAATACTGTGTTGCCTATTCTGTGTCTTTTGCTTTGCCATATACACATTAGAAGAAGTTTATTGATACCTATAAAATAATTTGCTGGGATTGTATCAACTATATTCTTCAAAATGGAAAGAAATGATATCCTGACAATATTGAGTCTTCCTATTCATGAACATGGAACATCTCTCCATTCATTTAGTGCTTTAATTTCACTCAAAGTTTTATCATTTTCCTCATATAAATCTTCTATATATTCTGTTAAATTTATACCTACCTATTTAATTTTGAGGAGTGCTGATATAAAGTGGTACTATGCATTTAATTTCAATTACCACTAACTCATTGGTGGTACACAAGAAAGCAACTGACTTTTGTATGTTAATCTTGCAACCCTCTATAATTAATTACTAGTTACAGGAGTTTTTTGGTTGATTCTTTCAGATTTCTTACATAGATGATCATGTCATCTATGAACAAAGACGGTTTTATTTCTTCCTTCCCAATTTGTTTACCTTGTATTCCCTTTTCTTGTATTATTGCATGAACTAGAACTTCTATCACAATGTTGGAAAGCAACGCCTCATAACTGACCTTAGTGGGAAAGCTTCTAGTTTCTCCCATTAGTATCACGTTAGCTGTAGGGTTTTGTTTTGTTTTTTTTTAATTAAGTTGAAGAAGTTCCCCTCTATTCCTAGTCTGTTAAAAAGATTTTTATCATCTTTTATAGTTGGAGAATTTAGTCAAATTTTTTTCCTGCATCTGTTGATATAATAACAGGATTTTTTCTTTTTTAGCCTGTTGTTGTGATGAATTCCATTGATTTATATTCAAATGATGAACCAACCTTGCACATTTGGGATAAATCCCACTTGCTCATGGTGTCATTCTTTTTAAATCTTGTGGGATATGACTTGCTAATATTTTGTTGAGGATTTTTATATCTGTGTTCATGAGAGTCACTGCAGTTTTCTTATAATGGCTTTGTCTGGTTTTGGTGTTAGAGTAATGTCAGCCTCATAAAATGAGTTAGGAAGTATTCCCTCTGCTTCTGCCCTCTAAAATGGACTATAGAGAATTTATATAATTTCTTTCTAAAATGCTTGGTAGGATTCAACAATGAATCCATCTCAGCCTGGTGCTTTCTGTTTTGGAAGGTTATTAATTATTGACTTAATCTCTTTAACAGATTTAGTTATTCAGAGTGTCTATTTCATCTTGAGTGAGTTTTCAAAGATTATGTGTTTCAAGCAATCAGTTCATTTAGTCCTGGTTATCTGTGACAAAGGGTTATTCATAGTATTCTTTTATTATCCCCCTTTAATGCCCATGGCATCTGGACAGAAATGAATAACTAGGGACATGAAATAGGACTTTGGAGCAGAATTAGCCATATAGGGAGAGTGGTCATAAAGGTCAAAAGAGCCTATTCAACATAACTGATACTCTTCTCCAGCTACATTCAAATTCATGAGTGCAGAGCAGAACAGGTATAAAGGTGGCTATAATGAGGACAGCTTTGTCAAACATGAACTACAAAGGGACAGGGTAGCCAGACAGTCGGGAGAATATGCAAGAACATAATTATGACAGACAAACCACAGAATCTCAGGTGGATTTCAAGGAAAGTGTGGCCATATGAAGTGTTCAGTTCAGTCGCTCAGTCATGTCCAACTCTTTTGCAACCCCATGGACTGCAGCACGCCAGGCTTCCCTGTCCATCACCAACTCTCAGAGCTTACTCAAAACTCATTTCCATCCTGTCTGTGATGTTATCCAACCATCTCATCCTCTTTCATCCCATTCTCCTCCTGCCTTCAATCCTTCCCAGCATCAGGGTCATTTCCAATGAATCAGTTCTTCGCATCAGGTGGCCAAAGTATTAGAATTTCAGCTTCAGCATCAGTCCTTCCAATGAATATTCAGGACTGATTTCCTTTAGGATGGACTGGTTGGATCTCCTTGCAGTCCAACGGACTCTCAAGAGTCTTCTCCAACACCACAGTTCAAAAGCATCAATTCTTCAGTGCTCAGCTTTCTTTATAGTCCAACTATCACATCCATACATGACTGCAGGAAAAACCATAGCTTTGAAGGTAAAGTAATGTCTCTGATTTTAATATGCTGTCTAGGATTGTCATAATTTTTCTTCCAAGGAGCAAGCATCTTTCAATTTCGTGGCTGCAGTCATCATCTGCAGTGATTTTGGAGCCCAAAACAATAAAGTCTCTCAGTGTTTCCATTGTTTCCCCATCTGTTTGTCATGAAGTGATGGGACGGGATGCCATGATCTTCATTTTCTGAATGCTGAGTTTTAAGCCAACTTTTTCACTGTTCTCTTTCACTTTCATCAAGAGGCTCTTTAGTTCTTCTTCCACCATAAAGGTGGTGTCATCTGCATATCTGAGGTTACTTATATTTCTCCTGGCAATCTTGATTCCAGTTTGTGCTTCATCCACCCCGGCATTTAGCAAGATGTACTCTGCATAGAAGTTAAATAAGCAGGATGATAATATACAGCCTTGATGTACTCCTTTCCCGATTTGGAACCAGTCTGTTGTTCCATGTTCAGTTCTAACTCTTGCTTCTTGAACTGCATACAGATCTCTCAAGAGGCAGGTCAGGTGGTCTGGTATTCCCATCTCTTTCAGAATTTTCCACAGTTTGTTGTGATCCACACAGTCAAAGGCTTTGGCATAGTCAATAAAGCAAAAGTAGATGTTTTTCTGAAACGCTTGCTTTTTTGATGATCCAACAGATGTTAGCAATTTGATCTCCGGTTCCTCTACCTTGTCTAAATCCAGTTTGAACATATAGAAGATTACAGTTCACGGACTGTTGAAGCTGGCTTGGAGAATTTTGAGCATTACTTTGCTAGCGTCTGAGATGAGTGCAATTGTGCAGTAGTTTGAACATTCTTTGGCATTTTTCTTTGGGATTGGAATGAAAACTGATCTTTTCCAGTCCATGGCCACTGCTGAGTTTTCCAAATTTGCTGGCATATAGAGTGCAGCACTTTAACAGCCTCACCTTTTAGTATTTAAAATAGCTCAGCTGGAATTCCATTACCTGCACTAGATTTGTTTGTAGTGATGCTTCCTAAGGCCCACTTAATTTCACATTCCAGGATATTTGGCTCTAGGTGAGTGATCATACCATCGTGGTTATCTGGGTCATTAAGATCTTTTTTGTATAGTTCTGTGTATTCTTGCCACCTCTTTTTAATATCTTCTGCTTCTGTTAGGTCCATACCATTTCTGTCCTTTATTGTGCCCATCTTTGCATGAAATGTTCCCTTAGTATCTCTAATTTTCTTGAAGAGATCTCTAGTCTTTCCCATTCTATTGTTTTCCTTATATGGAGTACAAGGGATAATGAAAGGGTGGTAGGATCAGTAAATTATAGATTGCAAGGAATCTATAGACTACAAAGAATTATTAGAGTCACATGATCAGAGAGAAAAAGGAAGAAAGAAAAATGACAGGTAGAAGAGGGATGGCTGAGATTGAGATCCTAGAAGGAGAGTCACTGCTAGTGAGAACAAGGCAAGACCATAGGAATGAGCAGAAGACAAAACCACTGGAGGAAAGAAATGTAAGACATTTAGAGGATAGCAAATGGTAGAGTGCGCACACTGAGCCTGAAAATTATACCTTCAAGAAATACAGAGAAGTGACCTGGAATTCTATTTAAGTGCTGCAACAAGAAGGGGAAGCAGGTGGTATAGCCTGATGGCATGTGCTTCAAATTTGATGAGTTTTAGGAGATGGGACAAAGACTGCCTGAAATACCAGTGAGGAAGAAGCAGGAAACATAACCTACCTCTAGGATCAGAGGTAGGAGTGCTGTGGCGGTAAGGTGGGAGGGAAACAACTGCTACTTAAAACAACTGGAAGAAACAGCATCCCCACAGGTGAGTTAGCATTTAGCTAGAACAAGTAGGTAAAGGGAACGTTCAGAGAAAAGAGGAACAAAGAAAATTTTGCTGATGATAAACCTACTTCTAAAGGGCAAAGTAGTAGAATTTCATGAGTAATGCAGAGATATTTCCCTGATAACTACTGAAATGGAGCATCTTTTCATAAGTTTACAGGCTATTCAAGTTTCCCCCATTTTTTATCGGGTTACTTGCCCTTTTAGTGATGAATTTTAGCTTTATAAAGTCTTAATATATGGTATCTTCTCCCAGTCAGACTCATCTTAAGTTTTTTAGTATATAAATTTTAATATATCCATCAACAATGCTTTTGTCTTATCTAAGAAAGCTTCTTGTAATTCAATGTCATAAATATATCCTTCCAGATAATTTAAATTTTTTATTTTCTCATTTGTTCTTTAGCCCATCAATAATTTATTTTTTATATTATGTAAATATAATCTTATATTTTATTTGTAATTTAATTGCATTACCATCAGAGAACAGGTTGTGTCTGGATTCTATACTCTTGTCTGACTTCTATTTACTGAGACTTCTTTATAACCTAGGAAGTGATCAATTTTTGCATATGCTTTGTGTACATTATTTGAGTGTCAATGAATATACACACACACACATACATGTATGTATTTATATGAGCTCAAGCATAATTGTATCTTAATTCTATATTTGTGCCATTTTTTCTGCTTAATCTATCAGTTTCTGAGTAAAGGATATTAAAATTTACCACTATGATCATGAATACACCTTTCCCCCTTGTAATTCTATTAAACTGAGCTTTAAATATTTCAAGTCTATGCTGTTAGGTACCTAAAATATTTGTACTTTTATACTCCTTATATGATTATTCATTTACCATTATATAATTTCCTTCTTTCTGTTATCAATGCTTTTCATGTTGAATTTCACCTTGTTTGATATGAATACTACTATTCTAGCTTTGCTGCTGCTGCTGCTAAGTCACTTCAGTCGTGTCCGACTCTGTGTGACCCCATAGACGGAAGCCCACCAGGCTCCCCCGTCCCTGGGATTCTCCAGGCAAGAACACTGGAGTGGGTTGCCATTTCCTTCTCCAATGTGTGAAAGTGAAAAGTGAAAGTGAAGTCGCTCAGTCGGGTCCGACCCTTAGCAACCCCACGGACTGCAGCCTACCAGGCTCCTCCATCCATGGGATTTTCTAGGCAATAGTACTGGAGTGGCTTGCCATTGCCTTCTCCGATTCTAGCTTTAGAGTACATCTAAAACATAAAGTATTTTGCCTGGATTTTTTTTCTCTTTGTTTCAAACCTTTCCTTGACATTTTAAATGTGTCTCTTATAAGCAGTTGCTTTTCTGTTGCTCAGTCATTCAGTCATATCTGACTCTTTGCAATCCCATGGACTGCAGCATGCCAGGCTTCCCTTTCTTTCACCATCTCCTGAAGCTTGCTCAAACTCATGTCCATCGAGTCGGTAATGACATACAATCATCTCGTCCTCTGTCGTCTCCTTCTCCTCCTGCATCAGGGTCTTTTCTAATGACTCTCCTCTTCACATCAGGTGGCCAAAGTATTGGGCTTCAGTTTCAGCATCAGTCCTTCCAATGAATACTCAGGGTTGACTTCCTTTAGGATTGACTGTTTTGATCTCCTTAGCTGTCCAAGGGACTCTCAAGAGTCTTCTCCAACATCACAATTCAAAAGCATCAATTCTTCGGTGCTTAGCCTTCTTTATGGTCCAACTCACATCCATATATAACTACTGGAAAAACCAAAGCTTTAACTATACAGACCTTTGTCAGCAAAGTAATGTGTCTGCTTTTTAACACGCTGTCTAGGTTTGTCATAGCTTTTCTTCCAAGGAGCAAGTGTCTTTTAATTTCCTGGCTGCAATCACCGCAGTGATCTGCGGAGCCCAAGAAAATAGTCTGTCACTGTTTCTCCACTGTTTCCCCATCTAGTTGCCATGAAGTAATGGGACCAGATGCCATGATCTTATTAGTATTTTGAATGTTGAGTTTGAAGCCAGCTTTTTCACTCTCCTCTTTCACTTTCAAGAGACTCTTCAGTTCCTCTTTGCTTTCAGCCATAAGGGTAGTGTCATCTGCATATCTGAGGTTATTGATATTTCTCCCAGCAATCTTAAATTAAGCAGTAGATAGTTCAATTTAAAATGAGAGGTTTAATTCAACCATCTTGACTGTTAGGAACTGAATTTAGTCAGTTTACATGTATTATGCTTGCTAAAATATTAATATTTAGTATCTACCACTATCTTTTGTGTTTTTCACTTACTATGATTTTTCCTCTTTTTTTTCTTTCTCTTGTCTTCTATTTAGTTTTAAGTGAAAGTCACTCAGTCGTGTTTGACTCTTTGCAACTCCACGACTATACAGTCCATGGAATTCTCCAGGCAAGAATACCAGAGTCAGCAGCCACTCCCTTCTCCAGGGGATCATCCCAGCCCAGGGATCGAACCCAGGTCTCCTGCATTGCAAAAAGATTCTTTAACATCTGAGCCACCAGGAAAGCCCAAGAATACTGGAGTGGGTAAGCTTTGGTTTATTCACTTTCTCTTTTCCTCTGTTTATTTGGAAATCGTGCCCACCTGTTTTCTTTCTTTAGTAGCTAGCCTTAAACAAAGACTCCTTCTTAAAGAAGACAAGGATTTTATCACACTAACTTCCCTCTAAACTCCTACAATCTATCTTCTATGTCTTAATATTGTTTGAAGATTGTAGCTCCACATTTCTAAATTTAACTGTGTCAGTGTTTTTTTTAAAACATCAATAGTTAATGAGATTTACTGACATATTTTACAACTATCTTTTTATCTAGCTCCCTCCTCCAGGTTACCTTTTCTTCTCTGCTGAAGTACATCTTTAACAGTCCTTTCACTAACACGGTCTGTAGGTGGCACACCCGCAGCATCTGTACATCTAAATATGGCTTTATTTCACTCTTGCAGGTGAATTATCACTTGAATGGGCACAGAATTCTCGATTGAAAGTCACTTCCCCTTGTAACTGCAGATACTGCTCCGCTCCTCTTTGGTTCACAACAAGGGTTATTGTTATTCCTCTGCGGTTTTGTTACTTTCTGGGGTTTTAAGAGTTTTATCCTTAACTCTAACATTTTGCGGGTTCTCTAGAATGTGCATGCATGCTAAGTTGCTCAGTCATGTTTGACTCTGTGCAACTCTTTCTGTCCATGAGATTCTCCAGGCAAGTATACTGGAGTGGGTTTCCATTTCCTCCTCCAGGGGATCCAGGACTGGCAGGGGGGTTCTTCACCACAGCCCTTCTCTACAATGTATCTAAGTATAAATCTATTTTTATTTAGCCTGCTCAGCTCTATAGTTTCCCTCTTGAGAACTCAAAGTAAGGAAAATGTCAACAGTATTTTCTCCAAATATTGCATGCCCACTATTCATCCTCTATTTCAAAAGTCCTAGAAGGCATATGTTAGAATTTCTCAATCAATTTCTCTTTCCTATTTTCCATCTCTTCAGTTCTCTGAGATATGTTCTAAATCCTCTTAAGTAATATCTTTCAATTCGTAAATTCTCTCTTTAATCTCTTTTTTCATTATATCGTTTATTCTTACTAATTGTAGGTTTTAAAAATTTCACTGACATTTTCATTTCTAAGATGTTCACTTTTATCTATAAATGTTCAAAATTAACATTCATCTTTCATTTCAGAATTTTCCTTTTTTATATTTCATCTTTCCTTTGAGGAATTTAAACTCATTTATTTGAAAATCCTCTTTCAAAAAATGACCTTTTGGGCCTTCCCTGATGGCTCAGTAGTAAAGAATCCACCTAGCAATGCAGGAGACATGGGCCTGTTCGGGGAAGATTCATGTGCCTCAGAGCAACTAAGCCCGTGTGCCACATGGGCTTACATATTTAGCCTACGTTCCGGAGCCCAAAATACTGAAGCCCATGTGCTCTAGAGCCTGTGCTCTGCAACAAGAGAAGCCACTCCAATAAGAGCCCACACACCACAACTACAGAGTAGCTCCCACTGGCCACAACTAGAGAAAAGCCCACACAGCAATGAAGACCCAGCACAGCCAAAAATAAATAAATTAATAGACTGTTAAAAAGTGACCTTTTTACATTACCTCATCTCTCATTTGTGGAATATGTTGTTTACATCTTATTTTTTTTTCCTCATGTGCTTTGATATTTTATTTTGCAATCTTATTTTGCATTTGTTTCTTTTACTTTAGCTTTCCACTTTGCTCACGCTCACTACATGTGTACTAGTTTTATGGTTACCACCATTTGGCCCACCATGGTCCCACTTTCAGAGGTCTTTTATTGGGGACTTAAAGCTCTCACCCTTCAAGAATATAGCAGACTTAGTCATGAGCCAGAGGGCCACCCTCTTTTACTGCTTCAGATGTCAGTTATCACAGGCCACAAGCCCAGGCTGATTGTAGCATTCTTTGTCTCCTAGTGCAGAACATTGCACAAACCTAAAGTTTTATACCATGAGTCTGGATCTGTTTTCCCTCTCCAGTCAGGGTGTTTCAGCCTTCTTATCCCATAGGACTTGCCTAGTAAGTGTGTGTCCCCAACTCCATTTACCTGTGAATATTTTTGTTTGTTTCACTCCTGATCCACTGGGATTTTTATTTTTGAAAATCCTTTGTCTCTTTAATTTAAAAAAAAATACTGTATGGCAGAAACCAACTCAATATGGTAAAGCAAATTTAAAAATACATTAAAAAAAAGAAAAAAACCTTGTGGAAATTAGCTACTGAATATTACACACTAAAAAAAATATGCCTCTTGTGTATGAGAAGTGGGGAATATTTTATGGACTCACAATGCCACCTTCATTGTAAGTCCATGTTTTCTTTACGCATAGTTTTTCATTTACATAATACATATTGGTATATTTGATAACATCAAACTAAAATTGTTTGAAAAGGTCAGAGAAAATACCTATAGATTACAAAGCTAACTATAAATATGCAAAAACATTTTTAAAAATAAGGTAGGCTTGTGTTCAAAGATTCTAGTAGAATAATTTGAAAAATTTTAGATTCAATACATCTTGATTATCCTACAATTGAAAGGCATCATTATACTGAGAAAATAGATCACAGAAGAACTCACAAATATGGGATGTGCCACAGAGGAGTTCAGTTCAGTTCAGTTCAGTCACTCAGTCGTGTCCGACTCTCCGCGACCCCATGAATCACAGCACGCCAGGCCTCCCTATCCATCACCAACTCCCGGAGTACACTCAAACTCATGTCCACAGAGTCGGTGATGCCATCCAGCCATCTCATTCTCCGTCGTCCCCTTCTCCTCCCGCCCCCAACCTTTCCCAGCATCAGAGTCTTTTCCAGTGAGTCAGCTCGTTGCATGAGGTGGCCAAAGTATTGCAGTTTCAGCTTTAGCATCAGTCCCTCCAATGAACACCCAATGTAAAATGTAGAAACTGATGGAAGGGGTTCAAATCTTGGCTGTGTTACAAACTAGTAAGTTACACAAACTCTCTCTACCTCAGCTTCCTCATTTGTAAATGAAGATAATAATAATGCCTATAACATCAAAGGGTTGTTATAAGAAGGAAATTAATCTATGCAAAGTATTTAGTACAAGTTACACACATAACATGCTATACACATGTGTTAAATAAAAGTTCTTACATTAAACTTTTATATGAAGATAAAACATAATATCCAAATCCTGAAACAGTAGATTTATAACTGAAATTAAAAACAAAAAAATAAAGTTATATATGCTGTACCTGTTTTGCTGCTTTATGAGTGCCTTGAATTGTCCTCTTTGATTTTCCACCAGTTTGACATTTAGATTTTCCTTAAGGCAAAAATAGATAAATATATAGATAAATATATCTATCAACAAATTGATAATATAAAACTGAGCTATGCAAATCTTCCAGGCATACTAACATCTAATCCCCTTCCACAGACCATAGACTAATCTATACATGGTGGAAACAGTGGCAGACTTTATTTTTGGGGGCTCCAAAATCACTGCAGATGGTAACTGCGGCCATGAAATTAAAAGACGCTTACTCCTTGGAAGGAAAGTTATGCCCAACCTAGACAGCATACTAAAAGGCAGAGATTACTATGCCAACAAAGGTCCATCTAGTCAAAGCTATGGTTTTTCCAGTAGTCATGTATGGATGTGAGAGTTGGACTATAAAGAAAGCTAAGCACCAAAGAATTGATGTTTTTGAACTGTGGTGTCGGAGAAGACTCTTGAGAGTCCCTTTGGACTGCAAGGAGATCCAACCAGTCTATCCTAAAAGAGATCAGTCCTGAATGTTCACTGGAAGGACTGATGTTGAAGCGGAAACTCCAATATTCTGGCCACCTGATGCGAAGAACCAACTCATCTGAAAAGACCCTGATGCTGGGAAAAATTGAAGGCGGGAGGAGAAGGGGATGACAGAGGATGAGATAGTTGGATGGCATCACTGACTCAATGGACATAAGTTTCAGTAAACTCTGGGAGCTGGCGATGGACAGGGGGGCCTGGTGTGCTGCAGTCCATGAGGTCTCAAAGAGTCAGACCTGACTGAGCGACTGAACTGAACTGGCCAATATGAACTACAGATAATAAAAAACAAATTTCCAAGGTACCAGAGACTGTTTTAATTGACTGGCTTTCTTAGAACAGGAAAAAATCAGATGGTCTGACAATTTAAAAAAAAGTCAAATGAGTGATACCCTTCAACTTACATACAACTCTTTTGAAAATACTTTTTGAATTCAAATTTTGACAATAAAATTAAGAATACATTTTTTACCATTTAAAAACTCAGTATTTCCTGGTCACTATGCTTGACCCCCCAAATTGTATGTAACTATTTTATATTGTTAGGTTAACCATGTTCCCATTTATGGTATTCAATTGTAATTATCTTTTATTTTTTTGTCTGGCTACTGATTTTGAAAACTGATAAATATCTTTCATCACTGTGATTATGTAATTATTACTCACTTAATACCATTGTATAATGACTGGTACATAGAAAAATAATAGAATTCTTTATCACCAGAACTACCATTTAATAGAAAAACCTGTAATCACTTTTTAAAATCCAGATGCATATCAGATTATCTTGGAATTTTTTGAAAAGTACAAATGCCCAGGTATTGTTTTTCCTTCACCAGAGCTCCAGATGTGTTTCTAAACAACTGGACTATAGAGGATCTTTTACTTTCATCTAGTTTGTTTCACTTTTCCTATTTCATATTCAGTGCTCCCATTTCATTTAGTTTACGTTTTCCAATTTCTCCATCTCTTTTTTTTTATGTTCTTTCTGAAGCCTTTATCAAATGTAGTAGAAAAGCTCTTGTATAAATAAAATGCATAATATATATTTTAGAAAACTTAGGAATTTTTGCCTAACAAAAAATTTGTGACATTTTGATTCCACTTGTTTTTGCTGTTCAGTTGCTCAGTCGTGTCTGACTCTTTGCGACCCCATGGACTGCAGCACACCAGGCTTCCCTGTCCTTCAACATCTCCCGGAGTTTGTGCAAACTCATGTCCATTGAGTCAGTGATGTGGTCCTCTTCTCCCGCTGCCTTCAATTTTTCCCAGCATCAGGGTCTTCTCTAACAAATCAGCTCTTCACATCAAGTGGTCAAAGTATTAGAGCTTCAGCTTCAGCATCAGTCCTTCCAATGAATATTCAGGACTGACTTCCTTTAGGATTGACTAGTTTGATTTCCTTGCAGTTCAATGGATTCTCAAGAGCCTTCTCCAACATCACAGTTCGAAAACATCAATTCTTCAGCCCTCAGCATTCTTTATGGTCCAACTCTCACATCTGTTAAATGACTACTAGGAAAACCACAGCCTTGACTAGACGGACCTTTGCTGGCAAAACGATGTCTCTGCTTTTTAATATGCTGTCTAGGTTTGTCATAGACTAAAAGAGGAAGCGCCTTCTAATTTCATGGCTGCAGTCACCATCCGCAGTGATCTGCAGAGCCCAAGAAAATAAAGTCTGTCATTGTTTCCAATGTTTCTCGATCTATTTGTTATGAAGTGAGGGGACCAGATGCCATTAACTTCGTTTTCTGAATGTTGAGTTTTAAGCCAGCTTTTTCACTCTTTTTCACCTTCATCACTTGTTTGACTTAGTATAAATAGAATGCTAGATTTCTAATTTAAAAATTAGATATGCAACAAGCAACAAAGGTTTACTATATAGCACAGGGCTTCCCTGGTGGCTCAGACAGTAAAGAATCTGCCTGTAATGCGGGAGACCCAGGTTCGATCCCTGGGTCGGGAAGTTACCCTGGAGAAGGAAATGGCAACCCACTCCAGTATTCTTGCCTGGAGAATTCCAAGGACAGAGGAGCCTGGTGGGCTACAGTTCATGGGGTTGGGAAGAGTTGGACATGACTCAGTGACTTTCACAGGGAACCATATTCTGTATCTTGTAACTTATAGTGGAAAATAATTTCAGAAAGAATATATGTGTATGTGTATAACTGAATCACACACAAAAAAAGAATTCTACTTTTTGAAATTTAGTAATATTTACCTTTTTGTCAGTTTTTCTAAATGTTCTATGGACATCTAACTACAACATATGAGATACTAAATGTTAAAGATATTTGTAGAGATATAAGATTAATATAAATTAATACAAATAGAAATCTATTATAAAGTATTAATGACATCATTTAAAGTGTTCCTATTCTTATTTTTTTGTATTTGATAAAATATTCACAGAGAAATGTTAATATGTCTCACTATGATTATATATATATATTTATCTTTTCCCTTATATTTCTTCTGATTTTTGCTTTATGTATCTTGTTTCTGATGGTTTGTGACATCTATCTTCTTTGTGGATTGGACCTTTTATCATTAAAAATATTCATCTTTGTTTCATTTAAAAATAAAATAAAAAATAAAAACTATTTTCTGTTTTAATTTATCTGATTTATGAAATATAGTTTCACTTTGAAAAGGGAGATTCTCGGTTCTTTTGTATTTCTGCAGTTAGAGCTATCTCACTTGCTCTTTTTAAGGAAGACACTACTGTTTTATAATCATTCTATTCTTGAGAATTATTGCAAAACAGGAGTAAAATTCTGTAATGTACAACAGAATAACTTTCCTTTCTGCAAAATAATTTTGAGCCAGGACAGCTGAAACAGTAAGAATGAAGTGAGCCATAACACCTACTAATACTTTATCTGCACATCAGTGGGCCTGTCTCACTGTTCTACCAGGGTTAGAGGCAGAGAACTCTTTACTTCCCTACACAGCTGTTTATTCATCCTTTCATCAGAGAAGAATGTACCAGAAGGCTTTTCAGAATATCCAGTAGAATAATCAGCTTAAAACAAGTACCAAAGGAAACAGGAATAAAACAAAGAACAGAAGAAAACTTTTAAAAATTGAATTATTAGCCTCAGAAATATCTGCATATAGCCATAAAAGAATGAGCTATTTCTTAAAAAGCAAAAATAAAGGTTATTCTGTAAGTGGCAACATTTTAACAATATAAAATAATCCTTATTAAAAATTATGATATGAACATTCTTCCCTTGTCATTATTATAGATATTCAGAAAGTTCTAGGTCTCTATGCTCTCATTTTCGTTATTTTGCAGTAAGCATAAACGAAGCTTTAAAATTGTACTGGCCAATCTTTTATACACTTACATGCAGTATCAGGACACACACAGATATACTGATACAGGATTCATTATTATATTCTCTTTCCTTTTATTTTTTTGAGTAGAAGCAATTTTAATAATAACACCTTCAGATTACTTTGAGAAAATAAAACTTCATAAAATTATAACAGCGCAACCATAACATACTTTTAGGTTTCATGCTACTTTTGTACTCAATAACGTTGCCGTATTTTTCAATCAAAGAAATGAAGTAATAGTAAGCTCCACAGGAAGATTTTAGCTAGTACGGAGCTAAATTTAAAAAGAAAAGTTTAAATTCCCTTCTATTTAATAGTTTTTGTGATTCGAAATAACCACTCTCTAAAAATATCTAGGAAGACTGACAATGAGAAGCGACTAAGGAAGAATTTGTCCAGGCAGATATTTTAAAATACCATAATGCCTATATAATAAAAATAGTGTGGCACTCACACATGAATTAGATAAACTAGCAGAAAAGAATGTAGGTACACATGAAAGTTCAATCAACAATAAGGGTGGCATCTCAAGTAACTAGAGCAAAGACAGACTTTGTAGTAAGTGATCCTGGGGCAACTTGTTACCCATATTGAAAAAGATAAAATTAGATCCATATATATAAGAATAAACTGCAAATGGATTAAAGTTATAAATGTAAAAAGATAAATTTAAAAATAAGATTTTTAAATAAATTTTAAGTTTTAAAATTTAAGTAAAATTAAAGTGTAAAAAATGCAAAATAAAATAAATAAAGAATATAAACTTAGGTGAATCCCTGTATAGCTTGAAACATCCCACTGTGTAAGGATATTCTCAGAGAGTAAGAAGACGGCAAGTAGAAATGAGCCAGCTTAACAGATCTTCAACTAGACAAATCTAGAAAAAATTTAACCCTCAAAACAAGAGTGATGGATTATAATTCATTAACTAAGAAGCCATGAGTACATAAAAGCTTCATGAAATACATAAAAGTGCTTTTTGAATACAAAGGGGGATAAGGAAAGCTTTTCCTTACACTAGAATGTCAATAAGCAAAGGAACAATGGGACTAGCACATCACCACTTTGTAACCACCAGAGCAGCAACTTATTAAATTTAGAATTATCAAAGGAAGCTAAAAGCAGTGGGTAGAGTATCTCATGAGAAACAGGGTATTTACATATTCTAAAACTATCTTACCACAAATTACTAACTACAAAAGAAATAATTTGTTACTTAACAGCAGAGAAACTTGGGCAAAACAACTTTAACCAAGTGACTAAAGCTGACATCACTAGCAACAAGATAAACCAACATCATGTGCTCCTATGATGCAATGAAAAGAACACAATGTAATTTTTGTAGTTGTTGTTGTTGAGTCGCTCAGTTGTGTCCAACTCTGCAACCGCGCACGGACTGCAACACTCCAGGTTTCTCTGTCCTTCACTATCTCCCGGAGTTTCCCTCCTAAAATACATAACTAATCCAACCAGGAAAAAAAAAATCATACAAATCCAAGGCTACAGTACTACCTACCCTACAAGCCTTCAGAAAATTTCAAGTGAGGTCTACTTTGGGACACTGCAACATCCTGTTTCCTGCGTCCCATATTCAATCTTCTAGATCTCCAGGATCTAGGGGATGCTCACACTGCTAGCCATTGAACTCAACAGACTGAAGAGAGAAGACACTTTTTCTAGTTCAAATCAAAATAAGAACTAAAAGAAACACGTTTTATTTTCTAAACCATTACATCAAATTGTATCTAATCACAGTAAATACAATGAATTTTTTTAACTTATAAGAAGGATTTAATAAAAGAAAAAAATCTAAATATCCTATAACTTTTAAAAAAACTAATCTGCTGGACTTCGCTGGTGGTGCAGTGGTGAAGAATCCACCTGGCAATGCAGAGAATGCAGGTTCCATCCCTGGTCTGAGAAGTCTTACAAGATCCCACATGCTGCAGAGCAACCAAGCCCACGTGCCACAATTCCTGAGTCCACATGCTCTGGAGCTCACGTGCTGCAACATCTCTCATGATGCAATTAAGATCCTGTGTGCCATAACTAAGACCTGGCACAGCCAAATAAATAAATGAATATTTTTTAAAGAAAACTCATCTGCCAGTCATAACCACACACCCAATTTTGTCCCTGTATGAAACTGAAACTATGTCATTTACATTTGCATATTAGGTAAGATTTAAAAAGCAGTTAAAAATTATTTCTGATTTCATACATACTAATTGCCCATGACTTCTAACTGTAAACAGTTTTCAGTCCACCTACTGTTCAAGACTAAATATATCTTCTAATTCACAACAAAAATGAAACTTTTTAAAATACATACCATCATCATCTTTGCTTTCTAGTGGAACACTCCAAGCTATCAGGTTTCTTGCTGTACGACCCTCCTCTGCAACTATTCTCCGTACTTTGTCATGACTATTGGAGCGCTGGAATGAAGCCTATGCACAGATAAGAGAACATGCATTAGTTTGTTAGTCAACATACAAAATACAGTTGGCAAACAAATTCATCATTACTCTTCTTTTCTCAGAAAGAAAAGAGTTAAAACTAATTTGGGATCAGAAAGGTGCTTATACAGAAATAAGAGTAAGTCACAGGTCTTTTTTAGTTCTAAAATTTTACAAGACTGAATTTTACAACTTTAAAAATAAATCATTTTAAGAATAAATTCAACCTAAGATTTTAGAAAGTGTCCTAAGGAGCACACACTGCTGTGTACCCATTTCAGCACCACTCCTCATTATGTATCAACAGGGTAAGACATAGTTTTTACAGACATGCTACATATTTCCTTTGAAAGTTCTCCACAACATAAAACGTTTTTCAAGACGTCTATTCTTTCTCTATGGATAATGCTAAACTAAATCTTCACTCAGTTGTAAATTTTCACTGCATAATTTTATCTCTAAGTTATTGAGAGTCTAAACAATAATTCTTATAAACTTAAAAATTTAAGTTGCAAAATTTATAATTCTGCCCTCCTGCATACAATGGTGTGTGTGTGTGTGTGTGTGTGTGTGTGTGTGTGTTCTTGCTTTCTCTAGTCCCAAACAGGTGTGTGTGTGTGTGTGTTCTTGCTTTCTCTAGTCCCAAACAGAGGTAGGTGTGTGTGTGTGTGTGTGCGCGTGTGTGCGTGTGTGTGTGTGTGTGTGTGTGTTCTTCCTGTCCCAAACAGCTGAAAGCAACACTAGCCTACAGGTTCAGCCGCACCAAGACCCTGGGCAAATGGAAGCCAAGTCCTATAACATAAATCAAATTACCTTCCCACAAATGAACACTAAACCAGAACAGTCCACTTATCTAAGCCAATAATCTATGAAAATAAAAGAGTTCTAGAGCATCCCTATGAGCATAAGGATGCAGCCTCCTTGCCCAACCCTAATTCCATGTGGGCAATCTACCGCCTTCTGAAGGGAGTTCCCTACTGGGTCCAGCCCAAAATTCTAGTCCAACATTAATGGTGTATTTGTCTTCTCTTCTGGTTCTTGCCAGTCTAAACTCTTAGCATCCTTGGAATACTTAGGCAACAACACATTTACTGGGCAATTACTACGTGCAAAGCACTGTATAAGACACTGAGAATACAAAAATATCTGGTAGTATGATGACAGAGCATGAGATGGCCAGATGGCATCACCAACACAATGGACATGAGTTTAAGTAAACTCTGGGAGTTGGTGATGGACAGGGATGCCTGGCGTGCTACAGCCCATGGGGTCACAAAGAGTTGGCTGAGCAACTGAACTGAACTGAATTGATGCTGTGCTGTGCTTAGTCTCTCTGTAGTGTCCTACTCTTCGTGACCCCATGGGCTGTAACCTGCCAGGCTTCTCCGTTCATGGGGATTCTCCAGACAAGAATACTGGAGTGGGTTGCTCTTTCCTTCTCCAGGGGATCGTGCCAACCCAGGTGTGGTCTCCTGCACCACAGGTGGATTCTTTACCAGCGGAGCTACCAGGGAAGCCATATGGTAATATACTTGTCTTCAAAGAATTAACAGTCCAAATTAGAGAACCAAACCCTTAAGAGCAAAAAATAACATGTGGATTAATTAGTATGGTATCTAGTCTCCAGAGATGCCCCACTTCCCCTCAATAAACTGCTCCTCCTGATGCTCCTATCTTTGTATAATCCCCTCCCCTATAACCTGGGTCTGTGACCTGCTTTTTTGACCTACAAAATGAGGTGGAAGAGACACAGCTAATTCCTGAAAATAGGTCATAAAAAGTTTCACAGTCTCTATCTGGGTCTCTTGGAATGCTCCCTCTTGGGATATTTACTCTAGAAATCCAGTCATCAAGCTATGAGAAGCCAAAGTTACCAGGAGAGATACCACATAAGGGCGGCACTCTGGCTGACAGCCCCAGCTGAACTCCCAGCTGACAGACAACATCCACTGAGTCATCCTGGACATCCCAGCCCAGTCAAGCCCTCAGATGACTGCTGCATCCCAGCACCCCAGGCGCCCCCAGGCAGAAAAACCACCTAGTCAACCCACAGAATCATGACAGATAACAGGAACTATATATATGCACACTAATCCACAATATACACATCTGTATTTCTGTATTTATCTGTATAGAGATATTGAAACTGAAAGATATTGAACCTCTCATTTCAATCCTACACCACAAGTTCATTTTAGCCTCCCAGCTCTTATCATCTAAAATATTTTTACTTATCTGTTCAATTCTAATATATATATATATATATGTAGTTTCAGAAAAAGGTGGTGAGGGGGGCGGGGGGTAGTGAATTCCCTGGCAGTCCAGTCCAGTGGTAAGGACTCTGTGCTTTCACTGCCGAGGTGGGTGGTTTTAGTCACTAAGTCGTGTCTGACTCTTGCAACCTCATGGACTGTAGCCGGTCATGCTCCTCTGTCCATGGGATTTTCCAGGCCAGAATACTGGAGTGGGTAGCCATTTACTTCTCTAGAGGATCTTCCCGACCCAGGGATCGAACCCAGGTCTCTTGCACTGCAGGCAGAATTTTTCACCAACTGAGATACCAGGGAATACCCTTCACTGTCAAGAGCCTGGGTTTAATCCCTGGTCAGGGAACTAAGATCCCACAAGCTTCACTGTGCAGTCAAAAAAAAAAAAAGTTTCATAACCACTAACCCATATCTCTGTGAGAAACTCATTTATTAGCAAGATTATATTTCTATACAGGTTTATCTTTAGCCTTACAGGATCCAAAGTACTAGATTTTGTGTTTTCCTTAATTACTTAAATTACTTGTTTCCTTCATTAAATTGTTATTTTCCTTAATTACTTAAACTGGTTCTTCTCATCTTCACCCTTTCAGTGTGGTTACATTACATACTTACATTACTCTTTATGTTTTGGGTTCTCCTCACCTACTGGTTGATTTTAATTGCTTGCTTATTTGGGAAGTATGTGAAAGAAATGCAACAAACTATTCTCAAACAAAGGAATTGATTAATGAGAAGTATGACTTTGAAAACTGGGAAAGGAGTACATCAAAGTTTATACTGTCACCCTGCTTATTTAACTTACACGCAGAGTACAACATGCAAAATGCCAGGCTGAATGAAGCACAAGCCGGAATTAAGACTGCCAGGAGAAATATCAACAACCTCAGATATGCAGATAACACCACCATTATGACAGAAACCAAGAGGAACTAAAGCACCTCTTGATGAAGGTGAAAGAAGACAGTGAAAAAGCTGGCTTAAAACTCAACATTCAAAAAACTAAGATTATGGTATCTGGTCCCATCACTTCATGGCAAATAGATGGGGAAACAAGGAAAACAGGGTCAGACTTTATTTTCTTGGGCTCCAAAATCACTGCGGACAGTGACTGCAGCCAGGAAATTAAAAGACGCTTGCTCCTTGGAAGAAAAGCTATGACAACCTAGACAGCATGTTAAAAAGCAGAGACTTCACTTTGCCAACAAGTCCGTATAGTCAAAGCTACTGTTTTTCTAGTAGTTATGTATGGATGTAAGAGTTGGACCCGAAAGAAGGCTGAGCATCAAAGAATTGATGCTTCTGAATTGTGATGTTGGAGAAGGCTCTTGAGAGTCCCTTGGACTGCAAGGAGATCAAACCAGTCAATCCTAAAGGAAATCAACCCTGAATATTCATCGGAAGGACTGATGCTGAAGCTGAAGTCTAATACTTTGGCCACCTGATGCTAAGAGCCAACTTGTTGGAAAAGACCTTGAGACTGGGAAAGATCAAAGGCAAGAGGAGAAGGGGACAACAGAGGATGAGATGGCTGGATGGCATCACTGACTCAATGGACATGAGTTTGAGCAAGCTCTAGGATATGGTGAAGGACAGGGTAGCCTGGTGTGCTTCAGTCCACTGGGTTGCAGAGTCGGACACAATTGAGTAAGTGAACAACAGAAATGCTTTTGAGAGAAGAGAAAAGTCACTATATGCTAGGGCAGGGGCTCACAAGCAACTTCTATAATAAACAATTCACATTTGAGAATAAGTTGTAATCATGGTACTTTTTGCACTTAAGTACTTCAATGTGTATTTCATATATCTAAAAGATATTCCCTCATATAACTATACTATGACTATCAAATCAGAAAATTATCACTGATCCAAATTATCTAAATTACAGTAATTATTTAAATTTCACCAACTGTTCCACTAATGCTTTTGATAGTATAAAGCTGACAAGAGATATAAGCTCAGTTATTTCAGGAGCTCTACAAACTCCAAGCAAGACAAATACAAATACAAAGAAAACCATGCTGAGACTGACCACAGAAAAATTGATGATAACCTGAAACACAGGGAAAATTTTAAAAGCATACAGAAGAGGGGGAGAAAGTTCACCTTTAAAGAAGCAACAGCATAATAAGATGGACAGCTCTGCATTGTCCAGACAGTGATAAAATAAATAATCTATAATAAACTAATCAGTCACTTATTACTATCTATTCGGTAGAATAGTAGGGTCAAAATCTTGACTTGAGAGTTCAAGAGAATGCTGAGTAAGAAAATGGAGACAGTAAATATTAAAAAAAAAAAAAAAAAAAAACTTTGAGTATTGTAATAAAGGTGAACCAAGAAAGAAGAAAGCAGAAATGAACAGAGAAGGTTTTTTAAATGAGTGCCAGCGTATTTTTATGTTGATGGGGATGATCCACAGAAAGTGAAACTGCATATCTAGGGAAAAAGGGAATAATCAAAGAAGACAAATCTGTGAGTAACAGGAACTGAATTTCAGAATACATAAATGAAACAACTAGCTCAAACTATTAGGAAAACAAAGACTGTTCTCTTCCACTCTAAGACTGTAACATAAAGTTAACCCAAATTTTCCTCTCCAGAACTTAACTTTTGATATTTTAAATATAAACACCTGTACCCACATTTCTTCATTACTCCGACCTTACCCTGGATATACACATTACATCTACTTATATGACTCATAAGCTTTCACTGAAACTCATTAGTTCGTGAACAATGTTACAGCTCCATTCTGTGCAAAACACTTGAATCATCGCTTTTCTATTCCCATATTTTCCAATCAATGATAATATCATAAAATCGCTTCCTTCTGCTAAAAGACATTTCCCAATGATTATTAGCTTTATATAACTTAGGTTGGCATTTATCATTTAGATTATCTAAGTATTGTTTTAACCAAGAAGTATCACTATTCTTTTCAGGCCAGATGACTAAATGTCTATAGGTCACCTACTTTTCATCTCTTTTTCAGATAATTTTCTTATGCAACCAAAGAAAATTGTATAGGTAAATATACACAGATATATATCAGGTCATAAAATTTACTATCATATTCTTTATAACTCAAGAGTCTTCATAAAATAGTGAGTTTCTCAGAACTACAATGACCACAAGACAGCAATGTTGTAGTACCAGAAAACTTGAAATCTAGTATTTTCTTATTCTACAAACATTTCAGTTCTACTACAAAATTATGAGGTTACTTCTTTTATACTTAGTACACATACACACATTCAAAGAAAAACCACCAGCTCAGGACTGTCATCATTCTTAATTCCAATACTTTATAAAGAAAAGCATTATAACACTCATCTTACTACAACACATGATTGAAAACCATTTCTCAGTTTAAAGGACAGCTGCCTTCTGCAACATAAGCTGAATGAACTCTTTTCAGTAAAAACTCATATATTTTGATCAATTTTAGTAATCCTATTCTTATAAAAAAAAATCTCAGTAGTAACTTAATATAATTTTAAACTTTTAAATTTAAGCATCAGGGTTTGAAATGCAATAAATGAGTCAGAGATACTCCATAATATTCCAGATGTCTATTTCAAACAGTATTTTCACATAGGTTCTTTTCTTCCAAGAGATTTAAACAAAATATATGTATTTTCATCCAAAGTCACAGTGTGCCACCTAGTGCCATATGGAGATTTTACAGAGGCTTGTTCAAATACTAAATGTTTCAATAAAAATTATACACATCAGTCTTGAGGTAAAGTTTTTAAGTTTGACTCTTACAGTATATTACCTAAGAAAGCAAGTGTTTAGAATGTTTACCAAGAAATGCATATACCTCTTAGCAAGACTGATGAAGCAAAGAGAAGAAAGAAGGCAAAAATTATCAATACCAAGAACAAAAAGGAACATCACTTAAGATTCTAGAGCCTCTAGACATCAGAAAGATAAAAGAATGTTATAAATAAAATATGAATTTGAAAATTTTTATGAAATGCACAAATTCCTTGAAAAACACGATTTAACCAAATCTAGGCATAAAATCCTGGGGCTTCCTGCGTAGCTCAGTCAGTAAAGTATCTGCCTGCAATGCGGGAGATCTGGGTTCAATTTCTGGGTTGGGAAGATCCCCTGGAGAAGGAAATGGCAATCCACTCCAGTATTCCTGCCTGGACAATCCCATGGACAGAGGAGTCTGGCGGGCTGCAGTTCATGGGATCTCAAGAGTTGGACATGACTTAGTGCTATCTTTCTTTCTTTGGCATAAAAGGAAATAGAAAAATCTGAGTATTTACTAAAGAAATTAAAAATTTTTAAACACTGAAGAAATATTTACTGAAGAAATTCCATAAAAGAAAATCCAGGCTTAAATGAGTTTCACTGATGAATTCCCTTCCTCACTGAAGGAGAAATTATACTAAATTCTTCCAGAGAAAAAAATGAAGGATCAAATCTCAAGTCACAGAGTGACTCATGACCCTGAATATTAGAACCTAAGAGGACAAGAAAAGTAAATAAGCAGTTCAAACTCCTTCAAAAGTAACAATATGAACTTTTACATTACATATACCTACACACACACACACACACACACACACACATCTGCTGACTGAATCCAGTGAAAACATCACAACCAAGTTGATTTTATTTCAGGAAGCAAGGCTAGTTTAACATTTTTAAATCAATGAATGCAATTCATCATATTAACTAAATAAAGGAGAAGAGTTTGATGTTCTTTTCAACAGATGAAAAAAGCAAGTGATAAACCTGGATACCCATCTATGATAAAAATTCTTCATAAACCTCAGTAAATATCATATTAAATGACACTATCTTGAAAGAGACAGGATGCCTATAATCACCACTTCCATCATCATGATACTGAAGTTCCTAGTCCATGTAATAAGGTGAGAAAAAGAATGAGAGGGAAATTATAAGGTGAATCTAGAATAGCTTGTTAGACTAGAAAGTACAGAAGGACTCAAAGAATAATAGAAGCATATGAAAAGATACAAGAGCCAGTGTGAAGGAACTTCCACCAGCTAAGTCAAGGACAATATGAGCATCAAAATAAAGAATGTAATATTAAATAAAATAAAAAATCCAAGAAGTCTGAAAGACAGGCAGACAGATAGATAGGCATGAAGATAACTAATAATTATTATCATCAGTGAATGCTAAAACTAGCGGATAGATGGTTTGATGAGTTGCAGGATATTTACATAGCCTCAAAGTCTCTCTCAACAAATAACATACTACTTTCAAAAGACAAAGCAAACTTCAAAGAGAAAAACCTGACAATACCCTATATTAACCAAGTGATCAGAGTCCACATGACCAACAGTAGGACAAACTGACATCATATGCTTCCTGATGTGATATACTGAGAAGGATACACCATTCACGTGATATTCTGCCAAAAACACAAAATCTGAGTCTGTGACAAGAAAATATGACCCAAATCAAGTGACCTTCTTCAAAACAGACCTGAAAGAACTGCCCTGTGTAAGTGATCTGACTCGCCTCTCGGTGTGCTCCTCCTCACAGGCAGGACACCCACACCCTTTCTCTCTGGGCGTGTACCTCTGCCTTGCTTCTGTCTGAAATAAACTGTTTCTCTGTGTGCTCTCCCATTTGCTGTGCTACGTCTCTAATAATAAACTCTGTACCTATTTTTATAGCTTTTACCTTCTTGAGAAATTCATTTTTCAATGGGCACAAGAGCCAGAGCAACTTTGCTTCTAGCCGCTAGCCCTACGGGTGGTCTAGTAGAGATAATTCCTGGTTTTCACCCAGGCTATTGTTATTGTTCAGTTGCTAAGTCACATCTGACTCTCTATGACCCCATGTATCGCAGCATGCTAGGCTTCCCTGTTCTTCATTATCTCCCAGAGTTTGCTGAAACTCATGTCCATTGAATTCACCCAGGCTACCCAGGTTCAGTTCCTGGGCAGGGAACTAAGATCTCTTCATACCACCCCTCACTGCTGTCTCCTCAAGATCAAAATATTCTTAAGAGGTTCATGGAAGAGTAATAGGCATGTATTTATGAAAAAGTGAAAGAGTTAGTCACTCAGTTGTCTGACTCTTTGCAACCCCACAGGCTATAGAGTAGCCTGTCAAGCTACTCTATCCATGGAATTCTCCAGACAAGAGTACTAGAGTGGGAAGCCATTCCCTTCTCCAGGAGATCTGCCTGATGCAGGGATGTGTCTACAAATAAATGTACATGTGTGTAGCTATATATGTATATGTCTTTGACTCTATACGTGATTTTTCTTTTGGCCATACCATGCAGTATGTGGGATCCTAGTTGCCCAAGCAAGGATGGAACCTAGACCCCTGACAGTGGAAGCACAGAGTCCTAACCACGGGACCACCAGGGAATTCTCTATATGTGATTTTATATGTGTATGTGTGTATGTATCTATATTTTATACACACACACACATATAAAATAAAAGAATATGAGAAAGGAAAAGAGACAAAATTAGTAATTGGTAAAGTTAGTGAAAGAATATCAGAGAATTATCTGTACTCCTCTTGCAACCTTTCTTAAATCTGAAATGACAGGAAAATAAGAGGTCCTAAAAATAATGATAATAAAGGATGATATTTTCATGATCTTCAAGCACAGAAAAAAGTCTTAATTGGGATACAAAAAAAGCACTAATCATGTAGGAAAAAAATTATGAACTTCATTGGAATTAAGAACACATTCTTATATTAAAAAGACATCATTAAAAGAATGAAAAAGCAAGCCACAAAGAAGATATATGTGTAAAAGTAACAAAGCTCTTATACCCAGAATAAAGAACTCCTTAAATCAATTAGAAAAAGAAAGATAACCCAAAAAGAAAATGAAAATTGAATAGGCATTCACGAAAGACATATAAATAACCAACTATCATATGAAAAGGTACTCAAAAGTAAGTACTGAAAATATTAAAACATTTTAAAATAAATGACAATACCATGTGATGACAAGGAGTTGGGCAACTGCTTGCACTGCTGACAGAAAGTTAAACTAATATACAAAAACTTATGAAATCTGGCATTATCTAAAAGCACAAACAAGCCTCATCTTCATTGCTCTTCCTGTCTGCCATCTCCAACTCCACTGACATTTAATCAGTTCCCTATAGCCACCAAGCTCCCTCCTAATTCAGCGCATTTATATCAGATTTTCTCTTCTATTTAGCATGGTCTGCACTCTACAATGTACATTTATTGGCTTCCTCCCCAGCATTTACTGCCTACATCTTTTGTAATAGTTCAGTTTTTATTGGGGTACCATTTGGTTCTATGAAGACCTCTAAGGCCTTTTAGAACTAACACCAAAAAAAAGATGCCCTTTTCATCAGAGGGGACTGGAATGCTGAAGTAGGCAGTTGAGAGATACCTGAAGTAACAGGCAAGTTTGGCCTTGGAGTACAAAAGAAAGAAGGGCAAAGGCTAACAGAGTTATGCCAAGAGAACACATTGGTCAGAGCAAACACCTTCTTCCAACAATACAAGAAATGACTCCCCACGTGGACACCACCAGATGGTCAATACCAAAAACTCAGATTGATTATATTCTACGCAGCCAAAGATGGAGAAGCTCTATACAGCCAGCAAAATCAAGACCTGGGGCTGGCTATGGCTCAGATCATGAGCTCCTTATTGCAAAATTCAGACTTAAAGTGAAGAAAGTAGGGAAAATCACTAGGCCATTCAGGTATGACCTAAATCAAATCCCTTATGATTATATAGTGGAAGTGACAAAGAGATTAAAGGGATTAGATTTGAGAGACAGAGTGCCTGAAGAACTATGGATGGAGATACATAACACTGTACAGGAGAAGGTAACCAAAACCATGCCAAAGAAAAGGAAATCCAAGAAGGCAAAATGGCTGTCTGAGAAGCCATTTTCTCAGTACAGCTGAGAAAAGAAGAGAATCAAAAGGCAAAGGAGAAAGAGAAAGATATACCCCACTGAATGCAAAGTTCCAGAGAATAGCAAGGAGAGAGAAAGAAGTCTTCTTAAGTGAACAATGCAAAGAAATAGAGGAAAACGATAGAATGGAAAAGACTAGAAATCTCTTCAAGAAAATCAGAGATATCAAGGGAATATTTCATATAAAGATGGGCACAATAAAGGACAGAAATGGTAAAGAAGTAACAGAAGTGGAAGAGATCAAAAGAGATGGCAAGAATACCCAGAAGAACTGTACAAAAAAGGTCTTAACGACTGGATAACCACAATGGTGGGGTCACTCACCCAGAACCAGACATCCTGGAGTGTGAAGTCAAGTGGGCCTTAGGAAGCAATGCTGCCAATAAAGCTAGTGGAGGTGATGGAATTTCAGCAGAGCTGTTTAAAATCCTATAAGATGATGCAATCAAAGTGTTGCACTCAATATGTCAGCAAGTTTGGTAAATCCAGCAGTGGCCACAAGACAGGAAAAGGTCAATCTTCATCCCAATTTCCAAGAAGGGTAGTACTAAAGAATGTTCAAACTACCAGACAATTGCACTCATCTCCCATGCTAGTAAGGTTATGCTCAAAATCCTTCAAGCGAGGCTACAGCATTATGTGAAACTGAAAACTTCCAAATCTTCAAGCTGGATTAGAAAAGGCAAAGAAACCAGAGATCAAATTGTCAACAATCGCTGGATCACAGAGAAAGCAAGGAAATTCCAGAAAAATATCTACCTCTGTTTCACTGACTATTCTAAAGCCTTTGATTGTATGGATCATAACAAACTGTGGAAAACTCTCAGAGAGGTGGGAATACCAGACCATCCTACCTGTCTTCTGAGAAACCTGTATGCAGGTCAAAAAGCAACAGTTAGAACCTTACATAGAACAACTCACAGGTTGAAAACTGAGAAAGGAATACAACAAGACTGTCTATTGTCACCCTGTTTATCTAACTTACATGCAGAGCTCATCATACAAAATGCCAGGCTACATAAGTTACAAGCTGGAATCAAGATTTCCAGGAGAAATATCAACAATCTCAGATATGCAGATGATACCACTTTAATGGCAGAAAGCAGAGAGGAACTAAAGAGCCTCTTGATGAAAGTGGGAAAAGAGAGTGAAAAAGCTAGCTTAAAACTCAACATCAAAAAAACTAAGATCATGGCATCCAGTCCCCTCACTTCATGGCAAATAGAAGGGGGAAAGGTGGAAGCAGTGGCAGATTTCTTCTTCTTGGGCTCAAAAATCACTGTGGGTGGTGACTGCAGCCATGAAATTAGAAGACAATTGCTTCTTGCAAGGAAAGCTATGACAAACCCAGACAGTATATTAAAAAGCAAAGACATCACTTTGCCGACAAAGGTCTGTATAGTCAAGGCTATGGTCTTTCCAGTAATCATATACAGCTGTGAGAGCTGGACCATAAAGAGGGCAGAGTGCTGAAGAATTGATGCTTTCGAACTATGGTGCTGGAGAAGACTCTTGAGAGTCCCTTGGACTGCAAAGCATCAAACCAGTCAGTATTAAAGGAAATCAACCCTAAATACTCATTAGAACTGATGCTGAAGCTGAAGCTCCAGCTCCAGTACTTTGGCCCTCTGATGTGAAGAGCCGACTCATTAGAAAAAAGCTTGAAGCTGGGAAAGATTGAGAGCAGGAGAAGGGGGTGACAAGAGGATGAGATGGTTGGACAGTATCACCAACTCAATGGACATGAACTTGGGCAAATTCTGGGAGAAGGTGAGGGACAGGGAAGCTAGTGTGCTTCAGTCCATGGGGTTGAAAAGAGTCAGATGCAACTTGGCGACTGAACAACAGAAAAAACAACCTTCCCATCAGGAAGCTTACACAAGCTCTTAGCCTCATCCGCCAGAGGGCAGAGAGAAGATGCAAGAAGAAACACAATCCCAGAGCAGCTAGAACAAAAACTACATTACAGAAAGTTAATCAGGATGAAAAAGCAGAGAGTATGTCCCAAATGAAGGGATAAGATAAAACCCCAGAAAAACAACCAAATGAAGTGGAAATAGGCAACCTTCTAGAAAAAGAATTCAGAATAATGATAGTGAAGATGATCAAGGATATCAGAAACAGAATGGAGATGTAAGAAATATTTACCAAAGACCTAGAAGAACTAAATAACAAAAAACCAGATATGAACCACACACTAGACTAAGGAATCAATAGCAGAACAACTGAGCCAGAAGAACAGACCAGTGACCTGAGGACAGAATGGTGGAATTCAGTGCCACAGAACGGAATATAGAAAAAAGAATGAAAAAAAAAAAACAACGAAGACAGCCTAAGAGACCTCTGAGACAACATTAAACGTACCAACATTCACATCATAGGGGTCCCAGAAGGAGAAGAGAGGGAGAAAGGACCTGAGAAAATATATGAGAATACAATAGCTGAAAAATTCTGTAACATGGGAAAGGAAATAGTCAACCAAGTCCAGGAAGCACAGAGTCCCAGGAAGGATAAACCCAAGGAGGAACACACCAAGACACATAGTAATCAAACTGATAAAAATTAAAGACAAAGATAAAATATTAAAAGCAAAAAGGGAAAAATGACAACTTACAAGGGAACTCCCATCAGGTTATCAGCTGATTTCTCAAGAGAAACTCTACAAGCCAGAAGGGATTGGCACAATATATTTAACGTGATGAAAGGGAAGAACCTACAACCAAGAATATTTCACCCAGCAAGACTCTGTTCAGACTGATGAAGAAATCAAAAGCTTTCCAGACAAACAAAAGTTATGAATAGCTAACTTTTAAGTTATGAATAGCACCACCAAATCAGCTTTACAACAAATGCTAAAGGAACCTCTCTGGGCATAAAGTTCCTTCTTCAGGCAGGAAACACAAGAGAAGGAAAAGACCTACACAAAATAAACCTAAAACAATTAAGAATGGTAATATGATCATCAGTTCAGTTCAGTTCAGTCGCTCAGTCATGTCCGACTCTTTGTGACCCCATGAATCACAGCACGCCAGGCCTCCCTGTCCATCACCAACTCCCGGAGTTCACTCAAACTCATGTCCATCGAGTCGGTGATGCCATCCAGCCATCTCATTCTCTGTCGTCCCCTTCTCCTCCTGCCCCCAATCCCTCCCAGCATCAGATATGGATAATTACCTTAAATGTAAACAGATTAAATGCCAGAAGGTGGAAAAAACATGTGCGTGTATGCACTTCCATTTAACCACATCACTCTACTTAACCCCTCAAATTGTATGTAATTATTTTATATTGTTAGGTCAATCATGTTTCCATTGTAACTTACAAATATAATTATCTTATTTTTTTGTCTGGCTATTGATTGTGAAAATTGTTTTAAAAAAAAGTTTTACTATTGTGATTATATAACTATTACTTAATACCATTATATCATGATCAGTCAACAGAAATTAATAGAATTCTATATCACTAAAGCTACCATTTAATAGAAAAACTTCTAATCACTTTTTAAAATCAAGATACATGCCAGAATTACCTTGGAATTTTTTGAAAAATACAAATGCCCAGGTATTGCTTTTTTTCTACAAAGCTCCAGATGTGTTTCTAATAAGCAACCATATTTAAAAACTAGACTATATGATCTTTTTTATCTAGTTTGTTTCATTTTTTTCTATTTCATATTCAGTGCTCCCATTTCATTCAGTTTATGTTTTCCAATTTCTCTGTCTCTTTTTTTTATGTTCTTTCTCAAGGCTTTATCAAGCATAGCAGAAATGCCTTTACACATGCTAAAGCTGAAACTGCAATACTTTGGCCACCTCATGCGATGAGTTGATTCACTGGAAAAGACTCTGATGCTGGGAAAGGTTGGGGTCGGGAGGAGAAGTCGGACACGACTGAGCGACTGAACTGACTGAACTGACGTGTAATTATATATTTTAGAAAACTTAGAACTTTTTGCCTAGCTAAAAAATTTATGACATTTTGATTCTACCTATTTGTTTGACTTAGTATGAACAGAATGTTAGATATGTAATTTAAAAAACAGATACACAACAAAGCTTTACTATATAGCAAAGGGAACTACAGCCAATATCTTGCAATAACCTATAATCAAAAATAATCTGAAATATAATATGTGTACATGTATAACAGAATCACCTTGCTGTGTACCTGAAACACTGTAAGTCAACTATACTTCAATAAAATGTATATATTAAGGAAAAAAAAGAGTTTGCATTCTGAACCACATAAACATTGTATAGTGGTAAAGAACCCACCTGCCAACCCAGTAAACATAATGAGATGTGGGTTCGATCCCTGGGTCAGGGAGATTCCCCTGAAGGAGGACATGGCAATCCATTCTAGTATTCTTGCCTGGAAAAATTTCATGGGCAGAGGAGCCTGGCAGCATGCAGTCCATAGGATCACAAAGAGTAGGACACAACTAAATCAACTTAGCAAGCATGAAACATTGTATATAATATTAAAACAAAACAAATCAAAAAGAGAGGCTTCCCTGGTGGCACAGTGGTAAAGAACCCGCCCGCCAATGCAGGAGACGTGAGTTTGATCCCTGATCCAGGAAAATCCCACACGCTGTGGAGCAACTAAGCCCCTGTGCCACACCTACTGAAGTCCATGCATCCCAGAGCCTAAGCTCCACAACCAGAGAAGCCACTGCGATGAGAGGCCTGTACACCGCAACTAGAGAGTAGCCCCCACTTTCCACAACTAGAGAAAAGCCCGTGAAGCAATGAAGACAGCACAGCCATAAATAAATAAATCAAATAACTTTCTGAAAGACTAAAAAGAGGCTGAAAACAGTGGAATAAATTTTTCCAGAATACTGAGAGAAAATTTTCTCAATCTAGACTTCTACATTCAGCAACACCATGGGGCAGGAAAAAAGATTCAGACAAACAAAAACAGAGCTTAGAACTGAACGGCCCTCACTGTAAGAAATTCTCAGAATATAAAAGGCAGAAGAAGAATGATCCCAAATGACAGATTTAAAAAATTTTAAACTCAGAATTTATTATTTATGTCTTTAAGATATAAAAGAAACTGGAGTGTGGAATGGGGCAGATGAGATAGGAAAGGAAAATATAAGTAGATATAATCCTACATTTACACCCAAAAGAGGAGGTTCCTGCCCTAAGTCCTACATTTTAGAAGATTACACCTATCAAAATACCAAAACATCAAAAATGTCAAAACAAAAAGATAGCAAGTAACTAATTGAGTATATAGGAATTAATAGAGGGGGATTCACACACTGAACTGAGGCCTCCCCACCCTAAGAGCAAACAATGAGGAAGAGAAGGAAGAAGGCAAAGCACAGCCTCTGTGCTGGGAAACCAAAACAAAAATATCTAATTTTACTTAAAAATAGCCACCCCCCATTTCCCATAAGAAGTCTCTAGTCACCTGGATTATCCCATAAACCATATTTCCTCCTCCTGGGTTTGAGTGAGATAGTTTTTGAGTAGATACTTAGAACTGCCTGTAAATCTTGAGTTTAAAAAGCAGAATATGGGGAAGGTAAACTCATCTGCCCAGGGTTTCTGGGGAGTTTGACCACATTAGTGTCCACCTGAGATTCAGAGACCATCCTGGCCCAACTTCCGCCCTGCCAATCCCAGGGAGAACATTTCTCCTTTAAGAGCTGGCTGAGCCCTGGGTAGGAAAGTAGGTCAAGCTGCTAACATAAACTAATTTATAACCTTTTAAGATTAAGACATTAAGAAAAAAGCTAACTTCCATCTGTATTCTTGCCCTAGGTCACACAAATGTTAAGAGTGAGCGTCTATGGCTCTAGGGCTGAACAGTACACTTACTGTCAGTCACCTTAACTGCTTTATAACACGTGTTTCACAGAGTATCTTGTAGGTAACAAATATTGCATCAAAAAGGATGATGAATGAAAACAGAATGAAGGAAGGGAGGTAGAAGGAGGCTAAAAAAACTAAAGTTAGTGCTTAAGGTAAATTGATCACTTACCATTATTTTTTAATTCCTTTCTATGCCAAGAAGCTCATTTACCACACAAACCCATGGAGTATGATTCCTATAATAAAAAAAATATATAGTACATACTATTAGCCATAACACTGCCATAAAATCATATTTGTTTATAAAAAGATAAAAATTTCATTCCCATTAAGTTTCTCATTAGATGCAACAACAACAAAACATTACTCCTTTATATTTCATTTGGTTATACTATAGCATGTTTTATGCTAAACAACACCTCAATGCACTCCAAAAATAATGATATCGAAGAGAAAAAGTATTAATTACATAAATAGTCTCTGATATCCTAATCTGAGGCTTCAAACTTTTTTACTAGAGTCGGACACAACTGAGCGACTGGACTGAACTGAACTGAACTGATAAATACATACTTCATATTGAAACAAAGTTTCATGAAGTAACATTTACCTCTATTGTGAGAGATGCACTCTAATATTTCCTACTCTATTTCATTATTTAAATACTGTTTTCACTTAATTATGACCCACTAATGAATTTCGACTCAATATATAAAACACTGTGTAACCTCTCCTTGCTGCTGCTGCTGCTAAGTCGCTTCAGTCGTGTCCGACTCTGTGCGACCCCAAAGACGGCAGCCCACCAGGCTCCACCATCCCTGGGATTCTCCAGGCAAGAACACTGGAGTGGGTTGCCATTTCCTGCTCCAATGCATGAAAGTGAAAAGTGAAAGTGAAGTTGCTCAGTCGTATCCGACTTCGCAACCCCATGGACTGCAGCCTACCAGGCTCCTCCGTCCATGGGATTTTCCAGGCAAGAGGACTGGAGTGGGGTGCCATTGCCTTCTCCGAACCTCTCCTTAGGAACTTTCAACAACTGAGATTTGATCAGAATATCTTAATTATAGATGACCTAAAGGTCTACACAGAACAGATCCTACTTTTCAGGGAACCTATTTAATGGTGGTCAAAGCTTCATTCAAAGAAATCCAAAGCTAGGAAACTAGATTGAAAAAAAAAAAAAGAGGACAGAGAAATTGCAAGAAACAGTGGCTTAATCCTGTAAGAAAAGCTGCTGAACAAAGAAAAATAAGCAGCAATTGGAACCCAACTTTCTGGGACGATGGCCTTGGTCCCTTATCTTCACCAAGTGAATCCAATCCCTTTTAAATGCAGCACTTCAAATGAAAACATATGTTCAAACAAAAACTTACATACAAGTATTCAGAGCAACACTATTTCTAATAGCCAAAAAGTGGAAACAACCCAAATGTCCAAAAACTGATGGATAAATAAAATGTGCTACACCCATTCAAAGTAATCTTATTCAGCCATTAAAAAAAGAATAAAGTGCTTGCACATGCTACAACATACATGAATCTTTAAAACAAGATGCCAAATGAAAGAAGCCAGACATGAAAGACCATATTACATAATGCCACTTATATGTAATGTCCAAAATGGGCAAATCCATAGAATCAGAAAAACAGATTATTGCTTGCCTGGGGCTAGAGAGTTAGAGGAAATGGGAGTTACTGCTAATGAGTACAGCCTTTCTTTTGGGGATGATGAAAATGTTCTAAAATTCAACATGGTGGTGATTGCACAACTCTGTGAATATACTAAAAAACACTTTTTAACTGGGTGATTTGTTGGTATATATCTCAATAAAAATATTACATTTTAAAAAATACACTACCTCTGTTCACAACTCTCCAGTGCCTCCACGTCTCATGCAAAGTCAAAGTCAAAGTCCCCACAGTGGTCGAAGTCCCCACACTCTAAACTTTCTAACTCCTCATACATCTCTGACCTCATCTCCTACTCCTCTCTTCTCTGGTGTTCTTTCCAGCTCAGCGACACAGCCTCTGTAAGTTCCCCAACATGCCAGACACACTCCTGCCTCGGGCTTTACACTTTAAAGTCCTCATCTGGAATGCTCAAGACTGACTGCATCTTTGTCCACGTGTAACTTTCTCAGTGAGGCCTACCGAAGCAGTCTTTCTAAAATTGCAATCTGTTTATCCTGACTCCCACTACTGGCACTCCCTATCCCTTCTCTAGAGCATTCATTACTTTATACTATTTAACTTACTTGGTGTACTGTCCATCTCTCCCCACAAGAAAGTTAGCTGCATGATGATGTTTGGTTGTGGGTTACTGCCATAGCCTCAGAATACAGAACAGTGTCTGGTATCTGAGAGGCATTCATTACATACTTGTTTACTAACGAACGAAACCCATATTAAAGAATCTTTGCTCAAAATGTTCCTCTCTTCTCACCCTATACACACTCAAAGCCTACCAATTCATCAACAAACTCAAAAAAGTCATCTTCATGAAGCCCATTTTGATATCCCCAGCTGACAGAGATCTTCATTTGAATTCCCAGACTTCTTGACCTGTAATCCTCACCTCTGAAAAGCAGGGAGAAGTGTGATACAGTAGAAAAAGTGCATACAAGCCCTGGAGTCAACCAAATCACTTCATGTGACTATGAGAAGTTATTCAACCTCTTCAAATATCAGTATTCTAACCCATAAAAATGAAGGCTAGATTGCTTACCCAAGATAATTTTTTCCACACAAAGACCTATGTACAAATATTCAAAGGGACTTTACTCATAATTTCTCCAAACTGGAAACAACCCAAATATCAAAAAGAAAAGATAATCCAATCTTGGTACATCTATATAGTAGAATGGAGAGCAATACAAAGGAATGAATATACAATAAAATAGATATCTCAGACAGTCTGCTCAGAAAAAGAAGCTGGATGTAAAAGAATACATTCTGAATGATTCCATTTATATCAAGTTTTAGAACATACAAAACTAATCCCAGGTGGAAATATCAAAAGAGAGTTACCTTAGTTGGAGGGAAAGGACTGGAAAGAAGTACAAGGGAACGTTCTGGGAAGATGGACTGCAGCAGCAGTTCATGACTATGTATAACTGTGTTCTCACTCACTGAACGGCCCACTTTAAAAAAGTGGGCATACTTTTTGTAAACTATACCTCAGTAAAACTGATCAAAGGACACACAGTTTAGGGGGGAAAATGAAGGCGAGCCTTAATTTATAAGGTTGTTAGGAGGATTAGAAGAGAAACACTTCTACTGAAATCAACATGACCCAGTGAGTAAATAAATAAGGAAAAAAAAACAAACAAACATGACACAGTGATAAAGACAGCACAATAATTTGGGACTGAATCTCAATTTAGCAAATTATTATAGCTACTAATTACATAACCTTTCACACAAGTCATGAATCCCTCAGAACTTCAGTTTTTGAGTAAAGAGAATAGTATCTACTTTACAGTTAAATGGTAGCACACTAGAGTTTCTACTCGTTATCACAATATCGGTTACATGACAAGTCCCCAAATGGTTTTTTAAATAAGACATAAAGACCAGCACATAATAGATGCTCAACTGGTGTTATATTCTTTTCCCCATTTCCTTTGGATGACAATTTTCTCCTCTATTACATTTTCAGTTCAGTTCAGTTCAGTTCAGTCGCTCAGTCATGTCCGACTCTTTGCGACCCCATGAATCACAGCACGCCAGGCCGCCCTGTCCATCACCAACACCCGGAGTTCACTCAAATTCATGTTCATCGAGTCGGTGATGCCATCCAGCCATCTCTTTCTCTGTCGTCCCCGTCTCCTCCCACCCCCAATCCCTCCCAGCATCAGAGTCTTTTCCAGTGAGTCAACTCGTCGCATGAGGTGGCCAAAGTATTGGAGTTTCAGCTTTAGCATCAGTCCTTCCAATGAACACCCAGGATTGATCTCCTTTAGAATGGACTGGTTGGATCTCCTTGCAATCCAAGGGACTCTCAAGAGTCTTCTCCAGCACCACAGTTCAAAAGCATCAATTCTTCGGCGATCAGCTTTCTTCACAGTCCAACTCTCACATCCATACATGACCACGGGAAAAACCATAGCCTTGACTAGACAGACCTTGGTTGGCAAAGTAACGTCTCTGCTTTTTAATATGCTATCTGGGTTGGTTATAACTTTCCTTCCAAGGAGTAAGCGTCTTTTAATTTCATGGCTGCAATCAGCATCTGCAGTGATTTTGGAGCCCCAAAAAATAAAGTCTAACACTGTTTCCACTGTTTCCCCATCTATTTCCCATGAAGTGATGGGACCAGATGCCATGATCTATTACATTTTAGAATCTTGAAAGACAAGATCAGCATTTCAGTGATCTTCCTTTTCCTCTATTTAAGATAGTATGTTTAAAATGCCAGGCACTGAACAAAGATTTTTAAGGAAAAGAAGGAAGTAGGCTGGCTTGTTGATTAAGCAGAATTACCTCTTTTGACCTTTTTCTTTTGGTCATTCTAGAATCAATTAATGAACTTTCCAATAAAGACAGCTGTAGGCTAGATACCAACAACTTTTTAAGGGAGACACAAATTTATGTATTAATATTATATGATCCACATGCACTGGAAAACAGATTGGAAATAGACAAGAAGCAATGTGGAGCATGGTGGAAAGATTCTTACATAACAAACGCTATAAAGAAAGATCCACACAGTCAAGAAAGAAAGCAAAGAGAAGTGATCAGGTGGGAACCCACACCTGAAGGAGGGGACACAGAAGTAGGGGAATTACTTGGGTTTGGAGATCCTCTTTGGAAAGAGAAGGGTTTGAACCACATATTGGGCACCCCAGGCCTAGAGTCTGAGACCAGAAAGACAAATCTTCGCTGGTGCGCAGACCAGTGGGATTGGGAAGGGAGCTGTGAGAAACTTGAATTCCACTCATTAAGGGCAGGCATACACGTGCTTCCTTGCTCCCAAAACAAGGCAGAGGAAGCAGACTGAGCCTGCCTGTGACTCTTGCTGGTTTCCACGACCACCCCAGTGCACGTCCTGGCCCATCTTGCTCCACCACACAGCTCCCCACTAGGGTGAAAGTCAACACTGTCAAGGGGAAGGGCACAGGTGAGGGGATGGTGCGGACTCAGACCCAGCTCTGCATCTGAATAAGGCAAGGGCAGCTACTACTGGCACTCCCAGAGGCAGCAGATGCAGAGTAGTGTGGACTCTGATGTGCCAGGACAGTCCCAGCGCATGCCCCAACCCACACTGAGGGGCTGCTCCTGCCCCTCTTGCTCCATTGTAGCTCGCTTCTGGGGAACGATGCCAATGCTGTGAGAGGAGAGAGCACACCCTAAGCAATGGAAGCAGTCTGGACCCACCCTCAAGGCTTCTGCTCCAGCATCTTGGTGTGTCCTCTGCTGAGCACAAAAGTCCTGGCTCACACCTGGTTCTGACTCTTGCTCCTCCTTCTACAGCCCCACCTCCCACCACAGTGACAGCTGCCAGCAAATCTGGGGTAAGATGTGACTCATGCTCACTTCAGATCCAGCTCTCCCACCAAAGCCAATAGGCTCACAGAGACTGTATGAGGACACACCCACAAAAGGATACCCCTTTAAGATCACCGTAATTAACAGTTTCACCTAATTTTACAGAGACAGAGAAAGTTTAGCAAAATGAGAAGACAGAGGAATTTATTTCAAGAGAAAGAAAAAGAAAAAAACGGAAAAATATAAACAATTTATCAGGAAAAGAGATCAAAACAGGAATAAGAATGCTAACTAAATTAGGGGAAAGAATAGATGAACACAGAGAGGGTTTTAACAAGGAACTAGAAAACAAAAAAGAACCAGTTAGATCTGAAGAATGCAATAAATGAAATTTAAAAAAAAGTGGAAGTTAAGAGCAGACTAGGTGATACAGAAGATTTCACAAGTTATCTGGAAAATAGAAAAATGGAAATCACCCAACCACAACAGTAAGAAAAAAAAATTTTAATCAGAACAGTTTATAAGCAACATCTAAGAAAACATCAAGCATACCGAGATTTGCATTATAGGGGTCCCAGAGGGAGAAGAGAGAAGGAAAACTTATGATAAAATTATGGCTGAAAACTTTCCAAACCTGAAGAAGGAAACAGATAACTAGATACAGGAAGCACAGAGGGTCCCAAACAAGATGAACCCAAACAGACTCATACCAAAATGTATCATAATTAAAGTGGCAAAACTTAGAGAATTCTAAAGGCAACAAGAGAAAAACAGTCATATACAAGGGAACACCCATAAGACTTCCGTAGAAAGCCTACAGGCCAGACAGGAGTGGCAGGAAATATTCAAAATGCTGAAAGGGAAAAACTAGGATACTCTCTACCCAGTAAAATTATGAGTCAGAACTGAAAGAGAGATAAAGAACCTCTCAGACAAGCAAAAAGTAAGAGTTCATTAACTCTAAACCAATCCTAAAAGAAATGTTATAAGGTCTTCCCTAAATGGAAAGGAAAAGACTACAACATGAAGTAAGAATTTATATTAAAGGAAAATTCCACTATTACAGTAAGTAACCATTTAGCTCTTACTATTAAGGGCTGTGATATGCTAAACATACAGCAAAAGCTGAGGATCAACCATTTAAATAACTCAGGATAAAAATGAAAAGATAAAAATTGTAAGATCAACTATAACTACAATGAACAGTTAAGGGATACATGTG
Source organism: Moschus berezovskii (assembly GCF_049115385.1). Classification (NCBI taxonomy): domain Eukaryota; kingdom Metazoa; phylum Chordata; class Mammalia; order Artiodactyla; family Moschidae; genus Moschus; species Moschus berezovskii. Next base: position 38,042,025 of record NC_142480.1, on the reverse strand, counting down.
AAGATGTAAAATATAACGTAAAGAATACAAAATAAAGTGGGGGTGAGAAAAATGCAGATATTTTAGAATATATTTGGGTTTAAATGACTACCAGTTTAAAACAAGTAGATACACATCAATACATTCTTTTCAAGTGCATAAGGAATGTTCCCCAGAATAGATCATATGCTAGGCCACAAAACAAGTCTAAACAAATTGAAAAAAGTTTGTATCAAGCAATTTTCTAACCACACTGGTATGAAAAAAGAATCAATTACAGGAAGAAAAATGAGAAAAAAACAGACACATGGGGACCAAGCAGTACACTAATAAAAACAACAAGGGATTAATGAACAAATCAAAAAGGATATTAAAAATTACCTTCAGACAAATGAAAATAAAAACACAACTCTCCAAAACCTATGTGATGCAGCAAAAGCAAATCTAAGAGGAGAAGTTTATAGCAATATAAGCCTATGTCAGGAAAAAAAAAAAATCGCAAATAATCCAATCTAGCATCTAAAGTAATTAGGGGAGAAAAAAAAGAAAAAAAAGCTCAAAGTGAGCAGAAGGAAGGAAATAATAAAGACCAGAGAGGAAATAAATAAAATAGAGACTAAAAAATAGAAAAGATCAATTTAATCAATGCCTGGTTTTCTGAAATGACAAAATTTAAGGCTCATCAAGAAAAAAAGAAAGTGGATCCAAATAAACAAATGAGAAATTAAGAGAAGAAACTACATCTAATATCATGGAGATTCAAAAAAAAATTGTAAGAGAATACTACAAAGTCATATGAGAATATGGCAACAAACTGGACAACACAGAAGAAATGGATAAAAAAATTTCTAGAAACATACAAACTTCTAAGACAGAATCAAGAAGAAATAGACAACCTGAACAGACCAACCACTAGCAGTGAGATTGAATTAGTAATTAAAAAAAAAAAAACTGACAGCAAACAAAAGTTCAGGAACTGATGGCTTCATAGTGGAATTCTACCAAACACATGAAGGACTAATACTTATCCTTCTCAAACTATTGCAAAAAGTTGAAGGCGAGTAAATACTCCCAAATTCATCCTACAATGCCACAATCATGCTGATACTAAAAAGAAACACAAATACTCCAAAAAAAGAAAATTATAGGGCAACATCTCTGATGAACACAGATGTAAAAATCCTCAATGTAATATTCAGTCAGTTCAGTTCAGTTCAGTTCAGTCGCTCAGTCGTGTCCGACTCTCCGCGACCCCATGAATCACAGCACGCCAGGCCTCCCTGTCCATCACCAACTCCCGGAGTACACTCAAACTCATGTCCACAGAGTCGGTGATGCCATCCAGCCATCTCATTCTCCGTCGTCCCCTTCTCCTCCCGCCCCCAACCCTTCCCAGCATCAGAGTCTTTTCCAGTGAGTCAACTCGTCTCATGAGGTGGCCAAAGTATTGGAGTTTCAGCTTTAGCATCAGTCCCTCCAATGAACATCCAGGATTGATCTCCTTTAGAATGGACTGGTTGGATCTCCTTGCAGTATAAGGGACTCTCAAGAGTCTTCTCCAACACCACAGTTCAAAAGCATCGATTCTTCGGCCATCAGCTTTCTTCACAGTCCAACTCTCACATCCATACATGACCACGGGAAAAACCATAGCCTTGACTAGACGGACCTTGGTCGGCAAAGTAATGTCTCTGCTTTTTACTATACTATCAAGGTTGGTCATAACTTTCCTTCCAAGGAGCAAGCGTCTTTTAATTTCATGGCTGCAATCAGCATCTGCAGTGATTTTGGAGCCCAAAAAAACAAAGTCTGACACTGTTTCCACTGTTTTTCCATCTATTTCCCATGAAGTGATGGGACCAGATGCCATGATCTTTGTTTTCTGAATGTTGAGCTTCAAGCCAACCTTTTCACTCTCCTCTTTCACTTTCATCAAGAGGCTTTTGAGTTCCTCTTCACTTTCTGCCATAAGGGTAGTGTCATCTGCATATCTGAGGTTATTGATATTTCTCCCAGCAATCTTGATTCCAGCTTGTGCTTCTTCCAGCCCAGCGTTCCTTATGATGTACTCTGCATATAAGTTAAATAAGCAAGGTGACAATATACAACCTTGACGTACACCTTTTCCTATTTGGAACTAATATTAGCAAACTGATTTCAACAATATATAAAAAGATCACACACATGATCAAGCAGGGGTTTTTCCAGGGATACAAGGATGACCCGATATCTGTAAATCAATCAATGTAATACATAACACTAACAAAAGGAAGAATAAAAATCACATAATCATAGACGCAGAAAAAATATCTGATAAAATGCAACATCTATTCATGACAAAAACTTTCATCAAAGTTGGTACAGAAGAAACACATTTGAATATAATAATGGCTATTTATGAAAAATCCACAGCTAACATCATCAGTTCAGTTCAGTTCAGTTCAGTCGCTCAGTCGTGTCCGACTCTCCGCGACCCCATGAATCACAGCACACCAGGCCTCCCTGTCCATCACCAACTCCCGGAGTACACTCAAACTCATGTCCACAGAGTCGGTGATGCCATCCAGCCATCTCATTCTCCGTCGTCCCCTTCTCCTCCCGCCCCCAACCTTTCCCAGCATCAGAGTCTTTTCCAGTGAGTCAACTCGTCGCATGAGGTGGCCAAAGTACTGCAGCTAACATCATACTCAGTGGTAAAAAGCTGAAAGTTTTTCCTCTGGGGTCAGGAACAAGACAAGGATTTCCACCTTTACAACTTCTCTTTAACACAGTATTGCAAATCCTACACACAGCAATTGGACAATAAAAAGAAACAGGACAACCAAATTGGAAGGAAATAAGTAAAACTGTCCCTATTTGCAAATGGCATGATGTTATATACAAAAAACCCTAAGGTCCCAATCAAAAAACGATTATAACTGATAAGTAAGTTTAGTAAAGTTACAGGATACAAGGCTAACACACAGAAATATGTTGCTTTTCTACACACTAATGCCAAACGCTTTGATTGTGTGGATCACAATAAACTGTGGAAAATTCTGAAAGAGATGGGAATACCAGACCACCTGACCTGCCTCTTGAGAAACCTGTATGTAGGTCAGGAAGCAACAGTTAGAACTGGACATGGAATAACAGACTGGTTCCAAATAGGAAAAGGAGTACGTCAAGGCTGTATATTGTCACCCTGCTTATTTAATTTATATGCAGAGTACATCATGAGGATGCTGGGCTGGAAGAAGCACAAGCTGGAATCAAGATTGCCAGGAGAAATATCAATAACCTCAGATATGCAGATGACACCACCCTTATGGCAGAAAGTGAAGAAGAACTCAAAAGCCTCTTGATGAAAGTGAAAGAGGAGAGTGAAAAAGTTGGCTTAAAGCTCAACATTCAGAAAACTAAGATCATGGCATCCGGTCCCATCACTTCATGGGAAATAGATGGGGAAACAGTGGAAACAGTGTCAGACTTTATTTTGGGGGGCTCCAAAATCACTGCAGATGCTGACTGCAGCCATGAAATTAAAAGACGCTTACTCCTTGGAAGGAAAGTTATGACCAACCCAGATAGCATATTAAAAAGCAGAGACATTACTTTGCCAACCAAAGTCCGTCTAGTCAAGGCTATAGTTTTTCCGGTGGTCATGTATGGATGTGAGAGTTGGACTGTGAAGAAAGCTGATCGCCGAAGAATTGATGCTTTTGAACTGTGGTGTTGGAGAAGACTCTGGAGAGTCCCTTGGACTGCAAGGAGATGCAACCAGTCCATTCTAAAGGAGATCAGTCCTGGGTGTTCATTGGAAGGACTGATGTTGAAGCTGAAACTCCAATACTTTGGCCACCACATGCGAAGAGCTGACTCACTGGAAAAGACTCTGATGCTGGGAGGGATTGGGGGCGGGAGGAGAAGGGGACGACAGAGAATGAGATGGCTGGATGGCATCACCGACTCGATGGACATGAGTTTGAGTGAACTCTGGGAGTTGGTGATGGACAGGGAGGCCTGGCGTGCTGTGATTCATGGGATCGCAAAGAGTCGGACACGACTGAGCGAATGAACTGAAATGAATAATGAATTATCAAAAAGCAAAAAAAAAATCCCATTTAAAATCACATCAAAAAAAAAATATATATATATAGGAATAAACTTAACCCAGGAGGTAAAATACCTACACTCTAAAAACTATAAGACACTGATGAAGGAAATTGAAAATGATACAAAGAAATGGAAAGATGACCCATGTTTATGGACTGGAAGAATTCATACTGTTAATATTACCCAAAGCAATCTACAATTTATGCAATCCCTGTCAAAATACTTGTGACATGTTCACAGAGAACTAGACCAATAATCCTAAAAATCATTTAGAATCACAAAAGAAACTGAATAGCCAAAGCAATTTTTGGAAAAAAGAACAAATCTAGACTCACACTCCCTGACTTCAGACTACACTACAAAACTACAATAACCAAAACAATATACTAATAGCACAGAAACGGACACATGTATATCAGTGGAATGGAATAGGGAGCGCAGAAAAAAATCCACACACTTATGGTCGGTTAATTTACAACAGAAGAGGAAGGGATATACAACAGGAAAGAAGACAGTCTTTTTAATAACTGGTGATGGGAAAACTGGACAGCTACACGTAAAAGAAAAAATTGGGATATTTTCTCACTCCAAATATAAAAATAAACCGAAATGGATTAAAGACCTAAATGTAAAACCAGAGACTATAAAATTCCTAGAAGAAAATGCAGGCAGAACACTCTTTGATATAAGTTGAAGCGATGTATTTTTGGATCTGTCTCCTAAGACAAAGGCAACAAATGTAAAAATAAGCAAATGTGACCTAATTAAACTTACTTGGGTGAACTATAATTTGTAGATTAATAAATACATTAAGGGCCATGTGTAGCACAAATTTAAATACCACAAAGGATTTCTGAGGAGCCATCCATTTGAATAAAAAATCAATAGAGTGAGCAAGCATAGAAGTGACACCAAGAGCCCATGTCAGATTAAATGTCACCATTGTGTCAGGTTAAAAATGTTATATTAGGGCTTCCCTGGTGGCTCAGTCATGGAGACCTGCCAATGCAGGAGACATGGGTTTGCTCCCTGATCCGAGAGGATCCCACGTGCCTCGGAGCAACTAAGCTTGTGTGACACAACTACTGAGCCTGTTTCCCAGAGCCCGGGAACCACACCTCCAGAGCCCACACGCACCACAACAACTGAAACCCATACTCCACAAGACAAGCCACCACAATGAGAAGCATGCACAGCGCAACTAGAGTAGTCCCGACTCACCACCACCGGAGAAAAGCCTGCACAGCCAAAAACAAAATACATTTTTAAAAAACGTCTTCCATGTCCTGGCTATTATAAACAGTGCTGCGATGAACATTGGAGTACATGTGTCTCTTTCAATTCTGGTTTCCTCGGTGTGTATGCCCAGGAGTGCGATTGCTGGATCATATGGCAGTTCTATTTCCAGTTTACGAATGGATAAGAAAGCTTTGGTACATATACACAATGGAGCATTATTCAGCCATTAAAAAGAATACATTTGAATCAGTTCTAATGAGGTGGATGAAACTGGAGCCTATCATACAGAGTGAAGTAAGCCAGAAAGAAAAACACCAATACAGTATACTAACGCATATATATGGAATTTAGAAAGATGCAAATGATAACCCTGTATAAGAGATAGCAAGAGACACCGATGTATAGAACAGTCTTTGGGACTCTGTGGGAGAGGGTGAGGGTGGGATGATTTGGGAGACTGGCATTGAAACACATATGTTGTCATATGTGAAACGAATCACTAGTTCAGGGTTGATGCATGTTATAGGATGCTCGGGGCTGGCGTGGGAGGATAAAGGGAGGAGGGAGGTGGGAGGGGATTCAGGAGGGGGAACTTATGTAAACCCAGGGCGAATTCATGTCAATGTATGGCAAAACCAACCAATATAATATTGTAAAATAATTTGCCTCCAATAAAAAATAAATTACTTTAAAAATAAATAAATAAATAATAAAAAACGTCTTAAAGGCTATGTTATGTTTCTCTCAAAAAGACACATGAATGGCTGGTGAGAGCATCAAAAGATGTTAAACAGTATTAGTCATTCAGTTCAGTTCAGTCGCTCAGTCGTGTCCGACTCTCCGCGACCCCATGAATCACAGCACGCCAGGCCTCCCTGTCCATCACCAACTCCCGGAGGTCACTCAAACTCATGTCCATTGAGTCGGTGATGCCATCCAGCCATCTCATTCTCTGTTAGTGAAATACAAATCACAACCTAACAACTACAGTGAGATACCTCTTCACAAATACCAGGATGGCTATAATCAAAAATCCAAAAGACAAAACCAGCATTATAGATGATGTGAAAAATTGGAACCCACCATACACTGCTGACTGTGAATGCAATATGGTGCAGCTGGTTCTGTAAACAGTCTGGCAATTCCTAGAGTGGTTAGATACAGAGTTACGGTACAAGCCATCAATTCCATTCTTAGATATATATCCAAGAGAAATGAAAACAGGTCCACAAAAAAGCTTATACACAAATGTTCATAGAAGCATTGTCTATAGTATTCAGAAGCTGAAACAATCCAAATGTTTATCAACTAATGAATGGATAAAAAAAATGTGCCCACACAATAGAATCATTACTCATTCATGAAAGAAATGAAGCTCTCGGAAAAATCAAACTACCAAGACAGGAAAAAACATCAATGACTGCCAGGGATTGAGGGGGAAGGAGGAATAGGCAGAGAAAAGAGAATCTTTAGGTCTGTGAAAGTACTCTGTATAATACTATAATGATGGATACATGTCATTACATGTATGTGTGTGTATGCTCACTCAGTCGTGTCCAACTCTTTGCATCTATATGAACTGTAGCCTGCCACACTTCTCCTTCCATGGGATTTTCCTGGCAAGAATACTGGAGTGGGTTGCCATTTCCTCCTCTAGGCAATCTTCATGACCCAGGGATCAAGCTCGCATCTCCTCCATTGGCAGGCATACTCCTGCCTACTGAGCCACCTGAGAAGTCCTCACATGCCATTATACAATTGTCCTAACCCATAAAACGTACACCAAGAGTAAAGAGTAATGTAAACTACGGACTTTAGGTCACAATAATTTGCCAGCGTAGGTTCATCAATCATAACGAATGTACCACTCTGGCAAGGGATGCTGATAATGGGGAGGCTACACATGAGTAGAGACAGGGAGTACATGGAAAGTCTCTGTATTTTCCTCCTAATTTTGCTGCAATTCTAAAACTGCTCTAAGAAAAGATTTCTATTAAAAAAAGAACAGGATGGGGAGGGTTCTTATATCTTATAGTACTGCAGGAAGATCCTGAACTCAACTCCTCCTATGTATACAACAAATCTAAAACTATACATGAATAATTTCCTTGGAAAGGGACACAAAAACTTGGTAAAAAGAACTTCCACAACAAAGGGCAGAACATCAATATGGACATGAGAGGCAGAGGATGAGAGAGGCAGAAATAGTTTCACCAAGGAAAACCCCAACACGAGCTGTGTCAGTTCACAATCAGGAGGGACCAGAAGGTACGGATCTTTTCTCTGAAAAGTGAGGGATCTGAGCTCCACATCAAGCACTCCAACCCCCAGATCCTGCACAGGAGAGATGAGCCCCCAAAACAACTGTCTGTAAATAACAATAGAAAATATGTCCAGGAAACCTGCAGAACTTCTGGGAATGGACAACCACTCTTAAAAACTCACAGGAAGATTTACTCAACCAGAAATCGGCACAAAAACACCTGATTAAAAAGTGCATAGACCATAAGTGATGAGGATCCACTTTCTAATCTTGAAGTATCTGCCAGAGACCATAAGCCAGTTACAACACTCCCCAGGGACTGAACCACTGGCAGGAGCCTTTTCTAAGATTTATTTTTTATTGAGGTAACCTTGGCTTATACTTTTACGTAATTTCACATACACAACATGATATTTCTACTTCTGTATACCCAACAGTGTGCTCACCAAAAATTTAGCTTCCATCTGTCAACACAGTTAACCACCTTTATCCATTTTACCCTACTCCCCTCCTGTCCATTCTCCTCTGGGAACCATTATTCTGTTCTCTGTATCTGCATGTTTCTTCTGGTTTGGGTTGTTCACTTATTTTTTGTTTTTATGTTTCACATAAGTGAAATCTTATAGTATTTGTCTTTCTCCCATGTGACTTACTTAACTGAGCACAGTACACTCAAGCTCTATCCATGTTGTTGCAAATGGCAAGATTTCATCTTTCTGTGGCTGAGTAGTATTTCATTGGAGAAGGAAATGGCAACCCACTCCACTGTTCTTGCCTGGAGAATCCCAGGGACAGGGGAGCCTGGTGGGCTTCCGTCTGTGGGGTCGCACAGAGTCGCGACCCCACAGAGTCGGACACGACTGAAGTGACTTAGCAGCAGCAGCAGCAGCAGTATTTCATTATGTGTGTGTACAAATATATATATACATTATATACATATATCTCACATCTTCTTTATCCATTCATCTATGGATGAGCACTCAGATTGTTTCCACATCTTGGTGATTATAAATAATGTGGCAACGAACATGGGGGTGTAGTTATCTTTTCAGATTAGTGTTTTCATATTCCTTAAATAAATACCAGAAAGTGGAATAGCTGGATCATACGGTAGATCTATTCCTCATTTTTGAAGAATGTCCATAATGTCTTCTAAAGTGCCTGCACTTTATAGTCCCACCAACAGTGCATAACGTTTCCCTTTTCTCCATATCCTTACCAACATTTGTTATTTCTTGGCTTTGCAATAATAGCCATTCTAACTGGCATGAGGAGATATCTCATTATAGCTTAGATTTGCATTTCCCTATTAATTAATGATGTTGAACACCTTTTACATGTCTGTTGTCATTTGCATGTCTTCATTGGAAAAATATGTATTCAGATCATCTGCCCACTTTTCAATGGATTGTTTCTTTTCATTGCTGTTGAGCTGTATTAGTTTGTTATACATTTTGGATATTAACCCCTTATCAGATACATCATTTGCAAACACCTTCTTCCACTCAATAGGTTGTCTTTGTTGATGGTTTCCTTTACCACACAGAGTCCCATTTGTTTACTTGTGCTTTTGTTTCCCCTTGCCTTAAGAAACTAATCTAGAAAGATATTGCTAAGACTGATGTCAAGGAACATACTACCTACAGTTTCTTGTAGGAGTTTTATGGTTTCAGGTCTTACATTTAAATCATTAATTCATTTTGAGTTGATTTTTGTGTAGAGTGTGAGATAGCAGTCTAGTTTCTTCTTTTTGCATCTTCCCGTCAAGTTTTCCTAGGACCATCTGTTGAAGAAGCCGTCCTTCCTCCATTGTATGAGCTTTGTTCCTTTGTCATAAAACAGTAGTCTGTATATAAGTGGGTTTATTTCTCAAATCTCTTCTACTGGTAAGTGTATCTGTTCTTCTGCAAATGCCATGCTGTATTGCTTACTATGACTTTTCAAAATAGTTTGCCATCAGGGAGTGTGATACCTCCAGTTTTGTTCTTTTTTCTCAGGATGCTTTGGCTATTCAGTATCTTGTGCCTCCATATAAACTTTAATATTACATAAATTTCATAATTTTGGCTTTATTTCTCTGAAAAATATCCCTGGAATGTTGACAGGATTGCACTGAATCTGTAGACTGCATTAGGTAATATGGCCTTTTTAACAATATTAATTCTTCCAATCCATAAGCATGGAATATCTATTTATTTGTGTCTTCTTAAATTTCTTTCAACAATGTCTTATATTTTTGAGTTTAAAGGTCTTTCAAATCCTTACTTTTATTACTATTTTATTATTTTATTGAAATTTAAATAGGATTCTTTTCCTAATTTCTCTTTCTGCTAGCACATTGTTAGCATATAGTAATACAAAAGATTTCTGTATTTTTATTTTGTATCCTGCAACTATACTGTAGTTATTGTTTCTTTTTTTTTTGGCTGATCAGCATGTGGAATCTTAGTTCCACAACCAGAGATCAACCTGTGCCCCCTGCAGTGGAAGTGTGGAGTCCTAACAAGTGATCTGACGGAATTCCCCTGTATTTATTTCTAACAGTTTTTTGGTGGCATCCTTAGGATTTTCTATTATAAAATCATGTTATCCACAAATAGTGATGAATTTACATCTTCTTTCCAACTTGGATGCCTTCTACTTCCTTTTCCTGCCTGAGTGCTCTGGCTAGGACTTCCAATACTATGTTAAATAAGAGTGGCAAGAGTTGGCATCTTTGTCTTGCCCCAATTTTAGAGAGATAGCTTTAAGCTTTTCACCATTAAGTATGAAGATAACTGAAGGTTTATTTCATGTATGGCCTTTATTATACTGATGTATATTCCTCTTAAATGCACTGTGTTGAGAGTGTTTATCGAGATAATCATATGATTTTCAGCCTTCATTTTGTTAAACTGGCATATCATATTTACTGATTTGTAGATGCAAATTTTTTCTAAAAAAAAAAACACTGAAATGTACACTTTAACGGTTGAATTTTCTATGTGAAATATCTCAATAAAGCTTTTTTAAAAAAGGACTTAGAATTTCCAAAATTTCAGTTACTACTTTCATACTTGTCCTAAATACCATCTGTACTATTATCTACATAACATTTCTCTATGAAAAGAACTACATTTTTACTTAAATTTTAAAAGGAACCATAACATCACCATAAATGAAAAATCAGCTAATATAAAAGAATGAATATGGCAAAATACTAAGAGTGCTACTCAAATTAAATTTGAGAACTCCAGGCTGCAGGAAAACAATGGCCAAGCAGAAAATAGAGTACACACACACACAAATAGTAAGCAGGGAACGAACACTAGGACTAACTGGGCCCAAGGTTTCTGAACAGGCTCCTGCCTGTGATGAACTGAAGTCTCACTTGTCCTACCCTGCCCTGCAGTCCCAGAATGTACAGACACCTGAGAGTCCTAGAGATAAAAATGTGAAGGCTGACTCAAGTGCCAGGAAAGGCCTCTGTCCTCTCTGAGTTCAGGCGCACAGGTTCTGAAAAGGCAAGAACCAAATGGCCCAAAGTAGGAAGAAGCCTGCTATCAGCACAACTCTAAAATATATAGGCCCAACTAACCAAAGTAATAACAGTACATCTATCTATGAACTGTCTCATGTTTTTCAGTAAATTCTAGAAAAATCAGGGTTTCAATCAGTTGCTCTCCAACGTTCATAAAATTTATCACTCATGTTTTTGCCTCTTCTAAAATAAAAGAAAAAGTTGAGTATTTACTTTCTGAGACTGGAATTTAAACAATGCTGATGTCAGCACACTCAAAACTATTGGCAATTTTTCACATTTGCCAACTGGAAAATAAGTGTATAACAGTAAAGTAAGTATTCTGAAAAGTAATACAGACATTTTATAATTCCAAGTTATTTAACAACGTTTTCAATTCTGATCACTCCTAAATTTATTACCAGGAATACATCAACTAAGAGGTATTTCAAGCAGGTTTTAGAAAAGGCAGAGGAACCAGAGATCTAACTGCCAAAACCAGGTGGATCATCGAACAAGAAAGAGAGTTCCAGAAAAACATATATTTCTGCTTTACTGACTATGCCAAAGCCTTTGACTGTGTGGATCACAATAAACTGTGGAAAATTCTGAAAGAGATGGGAATCCCAGACCACCTGACCTGCCTCTTGAGAAACCTGTATGCAGGTCAGGAAGCAACAGTTAGAACTGGATATGGAACAACAGACTGGTTCCAAATAGGAAAAGGAGTACGTCAAGGTTGTATATTGTCACCCTGCTTATTTAACTTCTATGCAGAGTACATCATGAGAAATGCTGGGCTGGAGGAAGCACAAGCTGGAATCAAGATTGCTGGGAGAAATACCAATAACCTCAGATATGCAGATACCACCACCCTTATGGCAGAAAGTGAAGAAGAACTAAAGGAAGAACTAAAGAGCCTCTTGATGAAAGTGAAAGAGGAGAGTGAAAAAGTTGGCTTAAAGCTCAACATTCAGAAAACGAAGATCATGGCATCTGGTCCCATCACTTCATGGCAAATAGATGGGAAAACAGTAGAAACAGTGGCTGACTTTATTTTGGGGGAGGCTCCAAAATCACTGCAGATCGTGAATGCAGCCATGAAATTAAAAGACGCTTACTCCTCGGAAAGAAAGTTATGACCAACCGAGACAACATATTAAAAAGCAGAGACATTACTTTGCCAACAAAGGTCCATCTAGTCAAGGCTATGGTTTTTCCAGTAGTCATGTATAGATGTGAGAGTTGGACTATAAAGAAAGCTGAGTGCCAGAGAATTGATGCTTTCGAACTGGGGTATTGGAGAAGACTCTTAAGAGTCCCTTGGACTGCAAGGAGATCCAACCAATCCATCCTAAAGGAGATCAGTTCTGGGTGTTCATTGGAAGGACTGATGTTGAAGATGAAACTCCAATACTTTGGCCACCTGATGCGAAGAGCTGACTCATCTGAAAAGACCCTGATGCTGGGAAAGATTGAGGGCAGGAGGAGAAGGGGACAAAAGAGGATGAGATGGTTGGATGGCATCACCAACTCAATGGACATGAGTTTGGGTAGGCTCCGGGAGTTGGTGATGGACAGGGAGGGCTGGTATGCTGCAGTTCATGGGGTTGCAAAGAGTTGGACACAACAGAGACTGAACTGAACTGAAGACGTTTTTATTTTCTTCCATAAACCCATGCCTCTTTGAAAATATCAAAATTACCTCTCTTTTACAACAATATATTAAAAGCGAGCTTGACACATAGAGAAATCTTTACAAATGAAATATGATGTCTGAGATTAGCTTCCAAAAGAACGGGAAGCGACAGCTTTTGTGGCGCAAGACTGTCCATGCATAGGTAATTGCTGAAATAGATTGGTACATAGAAATTAATTTTTATATTCTCTCCACTTTGCATATGTTTTCAAAAGATATAATAAACTTACTTTATGAAGTTATCACTAAAATGTAGAAATTATTTTAGTAAAGTTTCATGAAATCTTTAGAGTTTCATGTCACAGAGCAAAAAAATACTTCCTTCTAATATTTTTTAAGGATGTCTCCATCAATGGACTGTAGATCTTTCTCTTTATATTCCGTAAGACCTGCCGCCAAAGTCAGACACATGTTTGTGAAAAGGGTTACCATCCCAGCATAAAACTGGAAACAGATTTTTATTAGTGACTTATTTTGTTATATAAGCCATTGGCCATTTTCATTTCTACAATTTCAGAAATGCTGATTTCACAAAGGATATTAGACTGCACCATTAAAGAGAATCCTATTTATCTTCCCATTAAATACCACTACCACGTTCTAAGTGTTTAAAGAATGTTCCTACATGATTTCCCAAAGAATTTTTGCTTCTTCTTTAAACTAGGTTGGGTTGTGATTGGGTGTGAAGGTGAAAGAGGACAATGTCAATCCCCTTCATATAGTGGTTAAATGAAGGAATTAGTGAAGTCCGTATCAAATCAACATTTTAGAGATTCTTAAATATCTATGAAGCTGGAAGAACAATTTTGAAGTCTATGTTTAAAACACTAGATCCTTTGGAACTCAATTAACCAAGTTTTCATAACTGTATCTATATAGCCACACTGATTATGCTTCCATACACATCCACCAGGTAAACTGACCTAAACCACCAGGGTCCAGAGAATGAAAAAAAAAATTGCAGCTCAAGGGAGAGGAGAGAAAGAAAGAAAAGGAAAAAGCATATGCTGAGTGCTTAATATGGGCCAGAAGCAGTTCTAAAGCTTTAGACACAACTCATTTACTTGCTATCAACAAACCTGTGAGATAGATAATAATATCCATATTTTACAGATGAGGAAACTAAGGCTCAAAAGAACTGTCAAAGGACAAGTAGGACAGCTGGGATTCAAACTCAGATCAGTTTGCCCTCAAAGCCATTAAGCCACACTTCCACTGACACGTTTTCAAGTCATAATAAAAATTGACTGTAATTAATATTAATTCCTTAGTGGATATTATTCAAATCACTTCAATATGCAGCATAAATCAATCTGCCACAAACACACTTTGAGGAAAAGTCGCATTTAACAACGACAAAAAATATATATATAAGGACCAGAGCATCAATATAAACCAGAGTGGGACACTGGTCAGAATACCAACCTTAGGTTTAAAAAGCTTAATTTCAGATGAACCATTTACCAGAGGACCTGGGGCAAGGAATGACCTCAGTTTCCCCACTGGTAAAACGTACAACGCTTATCCCACCCTTCCACCTCCGATCGTTGAAACTGATGGGAACGAAATTGCTAACGCTGGTGAAATCAACATGTGTTTATATATAAGGAATGACTCCATTCAATAAGATATTATACTGAAAAGCTTAGAATAACTTGGCACAAATAGAATGAGGAATACAGTTCACCAACAACAGGAAGAAGCTGCTCTCAAGCGGGCGGGCCCCATCTCAGCGGGAGCCACTTGACAGCAGCAGGTGCTGCTTCGAGGACCAGTTTTCTGTCTGCTTTCAAACAATCCCGTCCCTCTGTCAGGGGAGGGAAGGCGCGAATGAAGGGCTGGGCAAGGAGCACCAAAAGAGGCAGAAGGCTAGGTTCTACTACATCCAGGTGCCAGGCCCTGGTTAAACTCTTTGCCCCTCCAGGCCTCAATTTACGCATCTGTAAGACGCAGAGACCTTTCCCGCCCTGCTTCCCGGGCAGAGCTGATACCCGAGTCAACGTGCAGGAAAAGCGTGGTAAACCCTGCTGAGAATGACACGGTGACGATCACCTGTCAAATGAAACGCTGGGAGGACGGCTCCTCCGCTAGCCCCTGGTAGTTTGGACATTCCGAAAGCGTCGACCCGCGGCAGCCCTGGGCCGCCCCTCTGATGGAGGAAAGCAGCCCCCCGCCCACCTCTCGGCCCGCGGGGTGCGCGGAGTCCCCTGTCGCTTACACCCCCAGATGAGCCCGCAGGGCAGGCCCAGAGCCTGCCCACCCCCGTCCCCAGGCCTCCTCGGAGGACCCCACGGCCCTCCCGAGCGGCCGCGGCTCCCCTCCCCCAGCAGTGTTCCCTGTCCCTCTCCGCTCGCACTCCCAGGTGAGGGGAGAGGGTGTAAGGGCGTACCCCGCCGCCATTTTGTCCCCTTGGCCCCCTCTACGCCTCCCGCCGACCCGCACCCCAGTCCAGGATCCCCCGGCTGTGCGCAATGCGCGCCGCTGGCGGACACTCACCCCTGGCCGCCCTGCGCAGTTCGGGGCGGCTCCGAGCGTCCCGCCTGGAAAGGGGCGGGGCGGGGCGATTGCGGAGGGGCGGGGCGGCTGGCCGGCGCACCACGTGACTCCCAGCTGCGGCCGCGCCCCTCCGCGCTCCCCTCGCCGGCACCCCGCGCGCAAGCGCAGCCAGCTTCCCGCCGACGGGCCGCCGAGGCGGGAGGTAGGGCGTGGGTTTCTTTCGTGACCCGGGCGCGTCTGCTTCTCGAGTCTGTTCCCTTCCCCGGGCTGTGCTTGCATCCCGCTTTTGCCCACACAGTTGTTTCTCTCACGAAATCAGTCCCTCCCTTCCCTCTGCTTCCTTTATCACCATAGTCTGTCCCATAGATAAAGAACCTAGAAGTCCGCCTCAGAAATCTGTAACTCTGAAATTGCTTCAGAAAAGTGCAGTCCTAAGCCAAACACAGCTTACCTTCTGCCGCAAAGCTTTATTCGGCACCGCCCGTGTGCCAGACTTGAAAGGATCAAAGTACGAAGACCTAACAATTGTGTTTTTTGTACTTCAAAGACAAACATAGGAATTAAGTAATTCAACGATGTCAGAACCATTCAGACCTTAATTATCACATAAATATTACCCCAGTCACTTCTCAGCCGGCTAAGAAACTCAAGCTCATTATACCTTTCCCTCCCCTTTGTTACCCACAGTATGCAGGAAGTTATGGAATCCAATGGCCGTCTACCTCGCAGCGAGACTGTAAGTGCTGTGAGGGCAGGAACCATACTGTTGGTGGTTCAGGCCGTTCCACCTCCTGCCTTCTTAGAAAACTTGCTCTTTCATGTAACAAGTGTTTTGTGAGCACTTACTGTATGTCAGATGCTAGTCTAGATGCTTGGAGTTAATAAGTAAACAGAATAGATAAAAGTCCGTGCCTTCCTAGGGCAGGGTAGAGATGATAATTAAATAAAATGAGTAGGGTATGCCAAAGCCTTTCACTGTGTGGATCACAATAAACTGGAAAATTCTGAAAGAGATGGGAATACCAGACTACCTGACCTGCCTCTTGAGAAACCTGTATGCAGGTCAGGAAGCAACAGTTAGAACTGGACATGGAACAACAGACTGGTTCCAAATAGGAAAAGGAGTACGTCAAGGTTGTATATTGTCACCCTGCTTATTTAACTTCTATGCAGAGTACATCCGGAGAAGGCAATGGCAAGCCACTCCAGTACTCTTGCCTAGAAAATCCCATGGATGGAGGAGCCTGGTAGGCTGCAGTCCGTGGGGTTGCTAAGGGTCGGACACAACTGAGCAACTTCACTTTCATTTTTCACTTTCATGCATTGGAGAAGGAAATGGCAACCCACTCCAGTGTTCTTGCCTGGAGAATCCCAGGGACAGGGAGCCTGGTGGGCTTCCGTCTATGGGGTCACACAGAGTCGGACACGACTGAAGTGACTTAGCAGCAGCAGCAGAGTACATCATGAGGAACCCTGGGCTGGAGGAAGCACAAGCTGGAATCAAGATTGCCGGGAGAAATATCAATAACCTCAGATATGCAGATGACACCACCCTTATGGGAGAAAGTGAAGAGGAACTAAAAAGCCTCTTGATGAAAGTGAAAGAGGAGAGTGAAAAAGTTGGCTTAAAGCTTAACATTCAGAAAACTAAGATCATGGCATCTGGTCCCATCACTTCATGGGAAATAGATGGGGAAACAGTGGAAACAGTGTCAGACTTTATTTTTGGGGGGCTCCAAAATCACTGCAGATGCTGATTGCAGCCATGAAATTAAAAGATGCTTCCTCCTTGGAAGGAAAGTTATGACCAACCTAGATAGCATATTAAAAAGCAGAGACATTACTTTGCCAACAAAGGTCCTTCTAGTCAAGGCTATGGTTTTTCCTGTGGTCATGTATGGATGTGAAAGTTGGACTGTGAAGAAAGCTGAGTGCCGAAGAATTGATGCTTTTGAACTGTGGTGCTGGAGAAGACTCTTGAGAGTCCCTTGGACTGCAAGGAGATCCAACCAGTCCATTCTAAAAGAGATCAGTCCTGGGTGTTCATTGGAAGGACTGATGTTGAAGCTGAAACTCCAATACTTCGGCCACCTCATGCGAAGAGTTGACTCACTGGAAAAGACTCCGATGCTGGGAGGGATTGGGGGCGGGAAGAGAAGGGGACAACAGAGAATGAAATGGCAGGATGGCATCACCAACTCGATGGAGGTGAGTTTGAGTGAACTCCAGGAGTTGGTGATGGACAGGGAGGCCTGGCATGCTGTGATTCATGGGGTCGCAAAGAGTAGGACACAACTGAGCGATTGAACTGAACTGAAAGAGAGCACATACTGCCCTTTCATGAAAGGTGGTTAGGGCCTTATTCCTCTCATCATTGTCCCCTTTCTCCTCTCCCTCTCATTTCTGTAAGCATCTAAACAACCATTCCCATCTTGAAATCTCTCACCCAACCCACCAAACCCCACTGAACTGAACTGTACAGCAAGCAGGAAAGACTCTGACTTTGCGGTCAGGTCATGTAAGTGTGTGACCTTAGGAAAATTAAACTCTCTAAACTTCATTTTTTCTCATCTGTAAAATGTAGTTTTAAGATACACCTTAATGGGTTTTTGTGAGTCTTAAATGAATCAATTTTTAGAAAGCACTTAGTTTAGTGTACAGTTAGAGCTCAAATTGTACCAGTGACTTTATTTTTTTCATTCAGCCTTAAAACAAATATGAGGTAGGTACTATCATATAGAGGGTTCTCTGGTGGCTCAGATGGTAAAAAATCTGCCTGCCGTGCAGGAGACCTGGGTTCAGTCCCTGGGTCAAGAAAATCCCCTGGAGAAGGGAATGGCTAACCACTCCAGGATTCTTGTCTGGAGAATTTCACGGACAGAGGAGCCTGGTGGGCTACAGTCCATGGGGTTGCAAAGAGTCAGACACAATTGAGTGACTAACACTTTAGCTTTCACTTTTTTCTATCATATAGGGCTTCCCAGGTGACACTGGTAGTAAAGAACCCTCCTGCCAATGCAGGAGACATGGGTTTGATCCTTGGTTCAGGAAGATCTCCTGGAGAAGAAAATGGCAACCCAAGCATTCTTGCCTGGAGAATCCCACGGACAGAGAAGCTTGGCAGGCTATAGTTCATGGGGTTGCAAAGAGTCAAACATGACTGAAGTGACTTAGCACACAGGCACGTACTATCATACAACTGTCCCTTTTCCTTTAGCTGCCTTTCTTGCCCCGCCTTTTGACTTCTGACACGCTGGTCCCTCCAGTACACTCCTGCTCTTCTTTTCCACCTGGCCAACTCCCTCTCACCTCTGGGGCCCCAGATAACCCTTCTTGCACACCTGCAGCAAGCTTGGCTGCTCTCTCCACTGGGCTTCCAAAGCACTTTGTACTAACTCTGATAGTTAGATCCCCTTGAAAACAAGTAACAAGGACTCACTCAATAAAAAGTAAAGTTTACCATAAGACTGGAATTGAATTGCAGAGGACTTCAAAACCAGCCACTCTTGCTTCTCTCAGGTGAGTCCCCTGGCTTCACTGCTTCTTTCTGCTTTCAACAGTAGGAGAAGAGAAGCCAAGAGTTTCCTCCTCTCTTGCTCTCCCTCAAGCATCATCTCCAGTGGTTAACACAACATCTCTGTGGCTCCAACTCCAACTGGGAACCTCCTGCTATGGCTCTAGATTCTGCCTGACAGCCTTAGCTTTGAGGTTCTGATAACATCACATCATTCCATTGTTCACCAGGAGTTTAATTTGCTCACCTGTTTAACTTGAATGCTGTTATTACCTCCAACAAGTAGAAAATAAAATTCTAGTAATACAGGGCAAGCAATGGTACTACAATTGCTTAAATTAGTATCTGCAGTTGCTTATAAGAAAATGTCAGATGAAGGTAAGGAAATAAAATTTGGAGCTATGTGTTAGTCGTAATTACAAGGACTACAGAGTAGGCTGACAGCTTCACAAGCATTAGGCAGCTTAGAGAGGGAAAATATTAAATTCAGAGCTTTAAACTCAGCTCAATCTGTGATCAGAGAACCAGAAAGCTTCTACAGTGGCATGAAGAATCTCTTGTTTCTTAGCACTTAAGGACAGACCATGGTTGAGGATCAGAACCAAATATATTTGTTCAAGTTGCTAAAATGTGATGACATTGAATTCACAGCCTAAGTCACTGCCTTAAAGTTAGGACATCAGCTGGAAACTAGCATGGTCCTGTGACTTAAGATGGGGACATTTGATGTGACCTCCAACTAGCCCCCTAAATATCCCCAAGCCCCATCTCCTTTATTTAGAAAACTGACCTTCCCCTATATATATGCCAGCAGTTGCCTTGAAAAGAGATATCTATTCTCCCCCAAATCCTATCCCCCTACTACCTCCAAGCCCACTTCTAAAGTTAAATCCAGGGAACCAGGAGAGAATTATAAGGTATACTCAAGATAATAAATAGATAAATGAACTTATACACCCAAACAATTACAGTATTTTTTGTATTTACATTAGCAATAGCTTGGGAAACTGTATCAGAGTAGATTCTAAGGGTGTTACAAAAGAAAGGCTAGAATATAATATGTCAGGTTAAACACAAGTGTCCTTCTGCTCTTAATGTTCTAAAGGGAGCATCTCTAGCAGCCTGCCTGATCTGATTGATTGAAACCAGGATTCAGTAGTGGCCTACGTTCAATGAAACTAAGCACTCAGAATTTCACTCAAATAATGGGGAGAAGGAGGGCTTCTCTGGTAGCTCAGCGTAAAGAATCTTCCTGCAATACAGGAAGTGCAAGTTTGATCCCTGGGTTGGGAAGATCCCCTGAAGGAGGACATGGCAGCCCACTCCAGTATTCTTGCTGGGAAAACCCATGGACAGAGAAGCCTGATGGATCCACAGGGTCACAAAGAGTTGAACTCAACTGAATTGACTGAGCATGCACAATGGGGAGAAAGAAATGTAAAGATTCATACAAAAAAGTCAAGCTACAGGGTCACATATGAAAGAGTAAAGGTGACGGGAATGTTGGAGTAAATTTATTACGTGTAATCTGCTCACCCTTCTCCTGACTATATTTTGTAGAAGGGGTCAGAGGGCAGTAAGACACTGAGAAAACATTAGTGAGAGAAACATAGACCTCCTTGGAAGCTCTGCAATGCCTCTTCTCCTTGGACCAAGGATGACTGAAATGGGTTTCCTGGTTTCAGTGGGAATGTTGCCAGAGTGGCAGGGGCCATGTGCCAATAATAAACCATAGAGACAAGGAGCCACAGTTACCATGATGGACCACAATGGACAGCAGGGGCAGAGTGGCAGTCAGAATGTTTTGATCCTCAGGGACCTATGGGAGTACCAACTTGATGACAGGGTCCCTAGGACTGAAATATTAATGGATGGGTAGGCACCCCACTCCAGTACTCTTGCCTGGAAAATCCCGTGGACGGAGGAGCCTGGAAGGCTGCAGACCATGGGGTCGCTGAGGGTCAGACATGACTGAGCAACTTCACTTTCACTTTTCACTTTCATGCATTGGAGAAGGAAATGGCAACCCACTCCAGTGTTCTTGCCTGGAGAATCCCAGGGACGGTGGAGCCTGGTAGGTGCCGTCTATGGGGTCTCACAGGGTTGGACACGACTGAAGCGACTTAGCAGCAGCAGCAGCAGCCTACTAAAGTTTTACTTGATATACACAACCGGGAAAACTAACGTTCTGGTACACAGAAACCTCACGTGAATTGTCACAAAAGGAAGTCTTGGCCCCTAATTCAGTTCCTGGTTATAGCACATACCCAGGGTCCAGTGATCAAAGGAGAAACTGGGTCCTTTTGAGGAAGGACACTGCAACATTGTCACAAATGTATACCATAAGTCTTTCTCTAAGACTTTCCCCAAAGGACCTGTGGCTTTTAAAAGAATGAGCATGCACTGAGGGCAGGGACATATCCAAACTTTGAAGGATTATTAGACACTGATCTGAATTTATGCTAATCCTTTGGGACCCCTGGATAGATTGAGGGTTTCAGGTAACCAGATAATAAGCTTATATCCAAGTCAATCACACAGAGGGCTCAGAGAGTTCTGTAAACCCATGCTGAGTTAATTTTCCCTGTCCTAAATGCATATTTAGACTAGATAGGCTTGGCAACTGGCAGATTTCCTGCACCAGCTTCCTCACTCATGCAGAAAGAACTGTTACGGTAGGCAGAGCCAAGTGGCCCCTGGAACTGCCCTTATCCCTAACAAAATGGTAAAGTGAAACTAAAAGTGTAAGTCACTCGGTCATTTCCAACTCTTTGCGACCCCATAGACTGTACTGTCCATTGAATTCTCCATGCCAAATGCAGTATCACAGCCCTCTGGGAATTGCAGGGATTGGTGCCACCATCAAAGAGTTGATAGATGCAAAAGTGATGAGTCTCATCTCACCTCCGTTTAATTCCTGCTTTTGACAGTGGCAAAACTAGACAGAAATTCAGATTATCCAAGCATCTACTCAGGAGATTTTGAAACATTATTTATATGTACCACATCTTCTTTATCTGTTCCTTTGTCAATGGACATTTGGGTTGCTTCCATGTCCTGGAGAAGGAAATGGCAACCCATTCCAGTGTTCTTGCCTAGAGAATCCCATGGACAGGGGAGCCTGGTCAGCTGCTGTCCATGGGGTCGCACAGAGTTGGACATGACTGAAGCGACTTAGCAGCAGCAGCAGGTTTTGGCTATTGTAAACAGTGTTGCAATGGACATTGGGGTTCAGGTATCCTTTGGATCATGTTTTTCTCTAGATGTATGACCAGGAGTGAGATTGCAGGGTTATATAGTAGCTCTATTTTTAGCTTTTTAAGGAACTTCCATACTGTTCTCTCATGGTTGTACCAAGTTACATTCCTGCCAACAGTGTAAGAAGGTTCCCTTCTCCTCCACACCCTCTCCAGCATTTGTTGTTTGTGAGTTTTTTGATGATACTCATTCCGGTTGGTGTGAGGTGATATCTCACTGTAGTTTTATTTACATCAAACTATTATGGCAGAAAGTGAAGAGGAACTAAAAAGCCTCTTGATGAAAGTGAAAGAGGAGAGTGAAAAGGTTGGCTTGAAGCTCAACATTCAGAACACTAAGATCATGGCATCTGGTCCCATCACTTCATGGGAAATAGATGGGGAAACAGTGGAAACAATGTCAGACTTTATTTTTGGGGGCTCCAAAATCACTGCAGATGCTAATTGCAGCCAGGAAATTAAAAGACGCTTACTCCTTGGAAGGAAAGTTATGACCAACCTAGATAGCATATTAAAAAGCAGAGACATTACTTTGCCAACCAAGGTCCATCTAGTCAAGGCTATGGTTTTTCCCGTGGTCATGTATGGATGTGAAAGTTGGGCTGTGAAGAAAGCTGATCGCCAAAGAATTGATGCTTTTGAACTGTGGTGTTGGAGAAGACTCTTGAGAGTCCCTTGGACTGCAAGGAGATCCAACCAGTCCATTCTAAAGGAGATCAATCCTGGGTGTTCATTGGAAGGACTGATGCTAAACCTGAAACTCCAATACTTTGGCCACCTCATGCGATGAGTTGACTCACTGGAAAAGAGTCTGATGCTAGGAGGGATTGGGGGTGGGAGGAGATGGGGACTACAGAGAATGAGATGGCTGGATGGCATCACCGACTCGATGGACATGAGTTTGAGTGAACTCCAGGAGTTGGTGATGGACAGGGAGGCCTGGCATGCTGTGATTCATGGGGTCGCAAAGAGTCGGACACGACTGAGCGACTGAACTGAACTGATTGTTAATAGATAAACATAAATCATGATTCCTTTTTTCACAGATACATTCTTAGTACCTAAAACAGTGTTGAATGTGTGATAAGTGCTTAATAAATATTTGTCAAGTCAAAAAAAGACAAAACAAAACTAGGCAGCAACTCCACTTTCACCTTTTGATCCAGATATGGCATCTCTGCTGAGACACATCAACCTAGTCCTGCCCATGTAGTATTGTAGTATGCAGGTGTTCCTGCCCTTGTAGTATGCAGCTGTTGATCTGGCAAATCATTTCCCCCTCAAATCAATTAGCAAAGAAAATCAAAGCAACACATTTTCATATGTCAGGAACAGTAACTAACTTTTACAGTTTTATTTCAGGTCCATGTCAATTCTCAAATACTGTCAGAGTGTATCCCACATGGACCTTGACCATCTGGACATCCCATAGAACATTCATCTGATCCAGACACTAATAGCATCTGTTGACTGACTCAGTGAACAGTTCAGTTCAGTTCAGTCGCTCAGTCGTGTCCGACTCTCCGCGACCCCATGAATCACAGAACGCCAGGCCTCCCTTTCCATCACCAACTCCCGGAGCTCACTCAAACTCATGTCCACAGAGTCGGTGATGCCATCCAGCCATCTCATTCTCGCTTGTCCCCTTCTTTCCCAGCATCAGAGTCTTTTCCAGTGAGTCAACTCGTCGCATGAGGTGGCCAAAGTATTGCAGTTTCAGCTTCAGCATCAGTCCCTCCAATGAACACCCAGGATCGATCTCCCTTAGAATGGACTGGTTGGATCTCCTTGCGGTACAAGGAACTCTCAAGAGTCTTCTCCAGCACCACAGTTCAAAAGTATCAATTCTTTGGCGATCAGCTTTCTTCACAGTCCAACTCTCACATCCGTACATGACCACGGGAAAAACCATAGCCTTGACTAGACGGACCTTGGTTGGCAAAGTAATGTCTCTGCTTTTTAATATATTATCAAGGTTGGACAGGAAGTAGCAAATATTCTCAGTAAGATACATGAATGCCAGAGACACACAACTTCTTTGAAGGGAGTATTGCACTACTCCTGTACAGCAGTGGTTCTCAACCAGAGACAATTTTGTCCCCTACTGAACATTGAGCAGGCAATATCTGGAGACATTTTTGGTTGTCACAGCTGTAGGGAAAGGAGTTAGTGGCTATTGGCATTTTGTGGGCAGAGACCCAAGATGCTGCTAAATATCCTGAAATGTACAGGGCACCTCCTCACAATCAAGAACTATCAAGTTCAAAATGTCAAGATGAAAAAGTCAAGAATCACTATGTTAAAGCTAAAGACAGGTTTCTGTACCTTGTGCCTCCGAACACTAAGAAAGAGGCACAATCATGGTGGGCCCATTTGGATTTTGGAGGCAACATACACCACATCTGGATGTATTTCTCTGAGCCATTTACTGAGAAACTTGTGTTCCCAGAAAATAAAAAGGCTCTGCAGCATGTCCAGGCTCTGCCAATCAAGTCTAATAATCCAGAAGTGTCTGTGACAAGTGAGGATGCTGTATGGACCCTTGCACAAATCCCGATAAGGGATTCAAAGCACAGGACCTCAAGTTTTTACATTATACCATACTCTCTTATGCTAAAAGAGCACTAGATTCTGACAGACTGCATCGTGATGACATAAAGACTGATGTTCTCTGATCTGCCAATCTTGAAGTGCCATGACATGAGACGTGCATGTGTGCTAAGTCACTTCAGTCATATCCAACTCTTTGTGACACATGGACCATAACCCGCCAGGTTCCTCTGTCCATTAGATTCTCCAGGCAAGAACACTGGAGTGGGTTGCTGTGCCTCCACCAGGAGATCTTCCCAACCCAGGGGTCGAACCCAAGTCTCCTAAATCTCCTGCAATAGCAGATGGGTTCTTTAACACTAACACCACCTGGGGAGCCCAATATTAGACATACCTACCAACAAACCATCATCAATTAAAAATAGCATAGAAAGATTACCCTTGATTGGGTCAGGAGGACATAAGTAAGTGGCCCAGGCAGATGGCATGGACTCTAGGGCCTCATGAGGAGTTCCCTATGACCATCACTTAGAGGAAAACAAAGCAGAATAAAATAAAACTTGGGCCTAGTTTAAAGATGGGCCTGCACAATATGTTGGCATCAGCTGGAAGTGGATTGTTATTATATTACCCAGGAGCAGCTTTGAAAGAAAGTGTGAAAATCAGCTCTCCCTGTGGGGAGAGTTTTGGGCAGTATATGTGGATGCCCACTTAGCCTGTAAGGATCATGGTCTGAGGTACGGATCTACTCTGGCTCACAGGTAGTAACTAACATTTGCCTATTGCTCAGAGACTTGGAAAGAATAATAGTGGAATATTGGTAACAAGGAAATCTATGGAAGAGGAATATGAATACCATGAGTAACCATGTGTGCATGCTCAGTTGTGTCTGACTCTTAGCAGTCCCATGGACTGTAACCCACCAGGCTCCTCTACCCAAGGCATTTTTTAGGCAAGGATACTGGAGCAGGTCGCCATTTCCTTCTCCAGGGGTTCTTCCTGGCCCGAGGATCAAACCATTGTCTCTTGTGTCTCCTGTGTCTCCTACATTGGCAGGCATGTTCTTCACCAACTGAGTTACTAATGGATCTCTCAAAATTGGCCAACAGTATTTTTGGGCTTTTCTAGTGGCTCAGAGGGAGAAGGCAATGGCAAGCCACTCCAGTACTCTTGCTTGGAGAATCCCATGGATGGAGGAGCCTGGTGGGCTGCAGACCATGGGGTCGCTAGGGGTCGGACACGACTGAGCGACTTCACTTTCACTTTTCACTTTCACACATTGGAGAAGGAAATGGCAACCCACTCCAGTGTTCTTGCCTGGAGAATCCCAGGGATGGGGGAGCCTGGTGGGCTTCCATCTATGGGGTCACACAGAGTCTAACACGACTGAAGTGACTTAGCAGCAGCAGCAGCAGTAGCAGTGGCTCAGAGGGCTTCCCTGGTGGCTCAGTCAGTAAGGAATCTGCTTGCAATGCAGGAGACCCAGGTTCAATCCCGGGGTTGAGAAGATCCCCTGAAGAAGGAAATGGCAACCCACTCCAGTATTCCTGCCCATAGAATCCCATGGACAGAGGAATCTGGTGGACTACAGTCCATGGGATTGCAAAGACTCAGGCTGAAGTGACTTAGCATCCATGCATGAAGATTTTTGCTTCTCATTTGAGAGCTTACCCAAAGGCATCCACTGAAGAGAAAGTTCTTCTACCGTATGATTCAGCAAGCCCACTCTTGGTCAAATATCCAGAAAAGATGAAAACTCTAATTAGAAAAGATGAACATACATCCCAATGTTCAAAGCAGCACTATTTATAGAAGCCAAGACACGGAGGCAAACTAAATGTCCATCAACAGATGAACAGATAAAGAAGATGTGTGTGTATACAATGAAATATTACTCAGTCATAAAAAGAATGAAATATTGACATTTGCAGAAACATAGATGAACCTAGAGATTATCATACTCAATGAAGTAAGTCAGGAAGAGAAAGTCAAATATCATATGACATCACTTAAATGTGGGATCTAAAAAATAATACAAATGAATTTATTTACAAAACAGAAATAGACCCACAGACATAGAAAACAAAGTTATGGTTACCAAAGGGGAAACGGAAGTTGTTGTTCAGCCACTCAGTCATGTCTGACTCTTTGTGACCCCCTGAATGGCAGTATGCCAGGCTTCCCTGTCCTTCACCATCTCCTGGAGTTTGCTCAAACTCATGTCCATTGAGTTGGTGATGCCATCCAACCATCTCATCCTCTGTCGTCCCCTTCTCCTCCTTCTCTCAATCTTTCCCAGTATCAGGGTGTTTTCCAATGAGTCAGCTCTTTGCATCAGGTGGCCAAAGTATTGAAGCTTCAGCTTCAGCACTGGTCCTTCCAATGTATATTCAGGACTGGTTTCCTATAGGATTGACTGGTTGGATCTCCTGTAGTCCAAGGGACTCTAAAGAGTCTTCTTCAACACCACAGTTTGAAAGCATCGATTTTTCGGTGCTCAGCCTCACCCATCAGCAGAAAATGGAAACAGAATAAGGAAGGATAAATTAGGAGCTTGGGATTAGCAGATACTAACTACCATTTATACAATTGATGAAAGAAAGAAGAAAAACAAGGATTTACTGTCATGTAATAATATATAATGGAAAAGAACCTGAAAAATAAGGAAAATATACATAACTGAATCACTTTGCTGTACACCTGAAACTAACACATGATTGTACATCAACTATACTTCTGTCGGTTAATTAATGTTTAAAAATAGAGAAAGCTCTTAATAATCAGGGAGAAGACCCATTATGTGAGTGTTTGTTGGGTCCATTATTCAGCCTCCCAGTCTTTGTTCACCAGGCTTGTGTACTAGTAACCACGGCAATAGGGACAAGGGCTCCACACTGTGGCCTTTCCTCCCCAAGGCAGAGAGCTCAGACTGCAAGAGCAGAAGTCAATATTGAAACCTTGTTATGGCACTATTCCTCAGGGCGCTGAGGACATGCTGATTATATTAGACCGTTTCCATCAAAATGGGCCAGAGATTTAGTCTCACTTAAATAGACACTTCTTTCTTCTTTCCTTATCCAAATTGGTTCTACCAGCAACAAGATCTGTGGAGTTATGGAATGTGATGATTCCATGACTCATTATCATGATATCTGTATAAGATTGCTTCTGAAAAAGGATCTCCTTTGAAAGCAAGAGAAATTGGATCAGACTCTTCTTTTTCACTAATATTACCACGTACCCCATCATCTGAGAACTTCTAATCCAACAGATTGATGGAATGACCTACTGAAGTCATAATTACAGCACTGTGTTTGTGCTAAGTAGCTTTATCATGTCCAACCTTGTCACCCTATGGACTGTAGTGCACCAGGCTCCTCTGTCCATGGGATTTTCCATGCAAGAATACTGGAGTGGGTTGCCATGCCCTCCTCCAGGGGATCTTCCTGACCCAGAGATTGAACCTGTGTCTCTTACATCTACCTGCATTGGCAGGCAGGTTCTTTAACACTAGCACCACTTCAGTTCAGTTCAGTCGCCCAGTCGTGTCCGACTCTTTGCGACCCCATGAATCACAGCATGCCAGGCCTCCCTGTCCATCACCAACTCCCGGAGTTCACTCAAACTCATATCCATCGAGTGGGTGATGCCATCCAGCCATCTCATTCTCTGTCGTCCCCGTCTCCTCCCACCCCCAATCCCTCCTAGCATCAGAGTCTTTTCCAGTGAGTCAACTCATCGCATGAGGTGGCCAAAGTATTGGAGTTTCAGCTTTAGCATCAATCCTTCCAATGAACACCCAGGATTGATCTCCTTTAGAATGGACTGGTTGGATCTCCTTGCAGTCCAAGGGACTCTCAAGAGTCTTCTCCAACACCACATTTCAAAAGCATCAATTTTTCGGCGATCAGCTTTCTTCACAGCCCAACTCTCACATCCATACATGACCACGGGAAAAACCATAGCCTTGACTAGACGGACCTTGGTTGGCAAAGTAACGTCTCTGCTTTTTAATATGCTATCTAGGTTGGTCATAACTTTCCTTCCAAGGAGTAAGCGTCTTTTAATTTCCTGGCTGCAATCAGCATCTGCAATGATTTTGGAGCCCCAAAAAATAAAGTCTGACACTGTTTCCACTGTTTCCCCATCTATTTCCCATGAAGTGATGGGGCCAGATGCCATGATCTTCGTTTTATGAATGTTGAGCTTTAAGCCAACTTTTTCACTCTCCTCTTTCACTTTCATCAAGAGGCTTTTTAGTTCCTCTTCACTTTCTGCCATAAGGGTGGTGTCATCTGCATATCTGAGGTTATTGATATTTCTCCCGGCAATCTTGATTCCAGCTTGTGCTTCTTCCAGCCCAGCGTTCCTCATGATGTACTCTGCATATAAGTTAAATAAGCAGGGTGACAATATACAACCTTGACATACTCCTTTTCCTATTTGGAACCAGTCTGTTGTTCCATGTCCAGTTCTAACTGTTGCTTCCTGACCAGCATACAGATTTCTCAAGAGGCAGGTCAGGTGGTCTGGGATTCCCATCTCTTTCAGAATTTTCCACAGTTTATTGTGATCCACACAGTCAAAGGCTTTGGCATAGTCAGTGAAGCAGAAATAGATGTTTTTCTGGAACTCTGTTGCTTTCTCCATGATCCAGCGGATGTTGGCAATTTGATCTCTGGTGCCTCTGCCTTTTCTAAAACCTGCTTGAACATCTCAAAGTTCACAGTTCACATATTGCTGAAGCCTGACTTGGAGAATTCTGAGCATGACTTTACTAGCATGTGAGATGAGTGCGATTGTGCTGTAGTTTGAGCATTCTTTGGCATTCCCTTTCTTTGGGATTGGAATGAAGACTGACCTTTTCCAGTCCTGTGGCCATTGCTGAGTGCAGTATTGAGTGCAGCACTTTCACAGCATCATCTTTCAGGATTTGAAATAGCTCAATTGGAATTCCATCACCTCCACTAGCTTTGTTCGTAGTGATGCTCTCTAAGGCCCACTTGACTTCACATTCCAAGATGTCTGGTTCCAGGTGAGTGATCACTCCATCGTGATTATCTTCGTCGTGAAGATCTTTTTTGTACAGTTCTTCTGTGTATTCTTGCCACCTCTTCTTAATATCTTCTGCTTCTGTTAGGTCCACACCATTTCTGTCCTTTATCGAGCCCATCTTTGCATGAAATGTTCCCTTGATATCTCTAATTTTCTTGGAAAGATCTCTTGTTTTTCCTCTTCTGTTGTTTTCCTCTATTTCTTTGCATTGATCGCTGAGGAAGGCTTTCTTATCTCTCCTTGCTATTCTTTGGAACTCTGCATTCAGATGCTTATATCTTTCCTTTTCTCCTTTGCTTTTTGCTTCTCTTCTTTTCACAGCTATTTGTAAGGCTTCCTCAGACAGCCATTTTGCTTTTTTGCATTTCTTTTCCATGGGGATAGTCTTGGTCCCTGTCTCCTGTACAATGTCACGAACCTCCGTGCAGAGTTCATCAGGCACTGTATCTATCAGATCTAGTCCCTTAAATCTATTTCTTACTTCCACTGTATAATCATAAGGGATTTTATTTAGGTCATATCTGAATGGTCTAATGGTTTGCCCTACTTTCTTCAATTTAAGTCTGAATTTGGCAATGAGGAGTTCATGATCTAAGCCACAGTCAGCTCCTGGTCTTGTTTTTGCTAACTGTATAGAGCTTCTCCATCTTTGGCTGCAAAGAATATAATCAATCTGATTTAGGTGTTGACCATCTGGTGATGTCCATGTGTAGAGTCTTCTCTTGTGTTGTTGGAAGAGGGTGTTTGCTATGACCAGTGCGTTCTCTTGGCAAAACTCTATTAGCCTTTGCCCTGCTTCATTCCGTGCTCCAAGGCCAAATTTGCCTGTTACTCCAGGTGTTTCTTGACTTCCTACTTTTGCATTCCAGTCCCCTATAATGAAAAGGACATCTTTTTTGGGTGTTAGTTCTAAAAGGTCTTGTAGGTCTTCACAGAACCATTCAACTTCGGCTTCTTCAGCATTACTGGTTGGGGCATAGGCTTGGATTACTGTAATATTGAATGGTTTGCCTTGGAAACAAACAGAAATCATTCTGTCATTTTTAATATTGCATCCAAGTACTGCATTTCAGACTCTTCTGTTGACCATGATGGCTACTCCATTTCTTCTAAGGGATTCCTGCCCACAGTAGTAGATATAATGGTCGTCTGAGTTAAATTCACCCATTCCAGTCCATTTTAGTTCACTGATTCCTAGAATGTCGACGTTCACTCTTGTCATCTCCTGTTTGACCACTTCCAATTTGCCTTGATTCATGGACCTAACATTCCAGGTTCCTATGCAATATTGCTCTTTACAGCATCGGACCTTGCTTCTATCACCAGTCACATCCACAACTGGGTATTTGTTTCACTTTGGCTCCATCCCTTCATTCTTTCTGGAGTTATTTCTCCACTGATCTCCAGTAGCATACTGGGCACCTACCGACCTGGGGAATTCCTCATTCAGTATCCTATCATTTTGCCTGAACCCCATGAACAGCACCACTTGGAAAGCGCCAATTACAGCATTACTCACGGGACAAATCTGTGAGATCCAGTGCTACCAGGATACAGTTTATGCTGTGAGCCAGTGACCAACAGATGGTGCTGTTTCTCTTACAGTCACAATACCCAGGTTCTGGAAACTATTCTACCTAATAAGCCGCTGACAAAATTTAGTTTCCCTTCTCTCCAGTCATAAATTCCTCTTTTTTTATAGGTCTTGATTCCTGTCTTATTTTGTGTTCATCTCCTAAGACAGGACCTTGTGTCCAGGCAATTTATCTGGAAGATCACTCCAATGAGCACAAGTGATGAAGGGAGGAAAATGAGTCAGAGAAAGAAGAAAAGACAATAAGGTGTGTGAGGATGAGAAAGTAATCACTCATGGAAAACTGAAGCTCATTATCACCAAGAAACCTCTGAAAAACAGTGTGGAATAAGCTTCAGATTTGTCCTTTTGGAGGACAGGAAGGCAGGACATATACCTGCCAACTCCAGTTAAAGGACTCTGTCACATTTCTGGGCTCTCCTTTGGCAGAGTGTGAGAGAACCCGGCGGGAGAGACTAGAGAAGTTGGGAAAGCTTTCATTGTGCAGGTAGCCTCTGCTGCATTTGCAGGTGACTCAGATGGGCCAAAGGGGTATGAAGAGAAGCATCTACCTCATCTGCTATATCCCCAAGGGAGGCATGCTTTCATGACAGGACACAATGATGGTCCAATTGAACGAAAAATTGAAACTGCCACCTGACTATTTTGGGGTCCTCGTGCCACTAATCTAATAGCCAGAGGAGAGGCTACACTCCTGGATGGAGTGGTCTGTCCCAATTAACAATGAAGACAGAGAGGATTCTATCTGGTACCTAGGAGGAATCACTGGGGCATCCCTTGTTTTTCCATCTCTAGTAGAAAAGATTAAAGGAAGAACCCCAAAACGTCAAGACCACTAAAGATTTGAATCCTTCAGGAATGAAGGTTGGGGTCACTACCTAGCTAAAGGGCCACAACCAGCTAAAGCATAGACAAAGAACAATAGAAGCACAGAATAAATAGTGAAAGAAGGAAGTAATAAATGTCACCTCTAACCCTGTGACCAGTTATAGCGATGATTAACAGTTATGCATATTTTGTTAAGTAAAGTCTGATACTGTAAAGAACAATATTGCATAGGAACCTGGAATGTTAGGTCCATGAATCAGGGAAATTGGATGCGGTCAAGGAGGAGATGGCAAGTGAACATCGACTTCTTAAGAATCAGTGAACTAAAATGGACTGGGATGGGTGAATTTAATTCAGATGACCATTATATCTACTACTGTGGGGAAGAATTTCTTAGAAGAAATGGAGTAGCTCTCAAAGACAACAAAAAAGTTCGAAATGCAGTCCTACAGCATGATCTCAGTTCATTTCCGAGGCAAACCATTCAACATCACAGTAATCCAACGCTATGCCACAACCACTGATGTCAAAGAATGTGAACTTAAAGGGTTCTATGAAGACCCACAGCGTCTTTTAGAACTAACGCCAAAAAAAAGATGTCTTTGTCATCATAGGGGATTGGAATGCAAAAGTGAGAAGTCAAGAGATACCTGGAGTAACAGGCAAGTTTGGCCTTGGAGTACCAAATGAAGCAGGGCAAAGAGTTTTGTCAAGAGAACATGCTGGTCATAGCAAATACCCTCTTCCAATCACACAAGAGATGACTCTACACATGGACATCACTAGATGGTCAATACCAAAATCAGATTGATTATATTCTTTGCAGCCAAAGATGGAGAAGCTCTATATAGTCAGCAAAAACAAGACTTGGAGCTGACTGTGGCTCAGATCATGAGTTCCATATTGCAAAACTCAGCCTTAAATTGAAGAAAGTAGGGAAAACCACTAGGCCATTCAGATATGACCTAAGTCACATCCCTTATGAGTACACAGTGGAGGTGACAAATAGATTCAAAGGATTAGAACTGGTAGACAGAGTGCCTGAAGAACTATGGATGGAGGTTCATAACATTGTATAGGAGGCAGTAACCAAAGCCATTCCAAAGAAAAAGAAATGCATGAAGGCAAAGTGGCTGACTGAGGATGCTTTACAAATAGCCAAGGAAAGAAGAGAAGCAAAAGGTAAAGGAGAAAGGGAAAGATATACCCAACTGAATGCAGAGTTTCAGAGGAGCAAGGAGAGATCAGAAGGCATTCTTCAATGAACAATGCAAAGAAATAGAGGAAAACAATAGAATGGGAAAGTTTAGAGATCTCTTTGAGAAAATTGGAGATATCAAGGGAACATTTCATGCAAGGATGGGCATGACGAAGGACAGAAAAGGTAAGAACCTAACAGAAGCAGAAGATATTAAGAAGAGGTGGCAAGAAGACACAGAACAGTGTCTTACAAAAAAGATCTTAATGATCTGGATAACCACCAGATCATTGATGGTTATCAATGTGGTCACTCACCCTAGAGCTGGACATCCTGGAGTGTAAAGTTAAGTGGGTCTTAGGAAGCATTACTACAAACAAAGCTAGTGGAGGTGACGGAATTCTAGCTGAGCTATTTAAAATTCTAAAAGATGATGCTATGAAAATGCTGCAATCAATATGCCAGCAAATTTGGAAAACTCAACAGTGGCATAGGATTGGAAAAGGTCAGTTTTCATTCCAGTTCTAAAGATGAGCAATGCCAAAGAATGTTCAAACTACTGTACAATTGCACTCATTTCACTTGCTAGCAAGATTATGTTGAAAATCCTTCAAGTTAGGCTTCAGCAGTACATGAGCTGAGAAATTTCAAATGTACAAGATGGGTTTAGAAAAGGCAGAGGAACCAGAGATTGAATTGCCAACGTCTGTTGAAACATGGAAAAAGCGAGGGAGTTCTAGAAAAACATCTACTTCTGCTCCATTGACTACACTAAACCTTTGACTATGTGGATCACAACAAACTGTGGAAAATTCTTAAAGAGACAGGAGTACTAGACCACTTTACCTGTCTCCTGAGAAACCAGTTTTTGGGTCAAGAAGCAACAATTAGAACTGAACATAAAACGACTACTGGTTCAAAATTGGGAAAGGAGTACAGGGCTGAATATTGTCTCCCTGCTTATTTAACGTCTATGCAGAGTACATCATGTGAAATACCAGGCTGGATGAATTGCAAGCTGGATTCAAGATTGCTCGGGGAAATATCAATAACCTCTAGGAAATATCAGATGATACCACAGATATGTAAATGACACCACTCTAATGGCAGAAAGAGAAGAGGAACTATAAGAGTCTCTTGATGAGGTTAAAAGAGGAGAGTGAAAAAGCTGGCTTAAACCTCAATATTCAGAAAACTAAGATCATAGCATCTGGTCCTATCACTTCATGGCAAGTATAAGGGACAAAAGTGGAAGCAGTGACAGATTTTCCTTTCTGGGGCTTCAAAATCATTGCAGACTGTGACTGCAGCCATGACATTAAAAGATGCTTGCTCCTTGGAAGCAAAGTTATGACAAACCTATATAACATATTAAAAAGCAGAAACATCACTTTACTGACAAAGGTCCATTAGTCAAAGCTATGGTTTTTCCAGTAGTCATTCATGTATGGATGTGGGAGTTGGACCATAAAGAAGGCCGAGTGCAGAATAAGTGATGCTTTTGAATTGTGGTGCTAGAGAAGACTCTTGAGAGTCCCTTCGACAGCAAAGAGATGAAATCAGTCAATCCTATAGGAAATCAACCCTGAATATTCATTGGAAGGACTGATGCTGAAGCTGAAGCTCCTATACTTTGGCCATCTGATGTGAAGAGCTGATTCACTGGAAAAGACCCTGATGCTGGGAAAGACTGAAGGCAAAAGAAGAGGATGGCAGAGAATGAGATGGTTAGATAGCATCACCGACTCAATAGACATGAATTTGAGCAAATACCAGGATATAATAGAGGACAGGGAAGCCTGGAGTGCTGCAGTTCATGGGGTTGCAAAGAGTCAGGCACAACTCAATAATTGAACAACAACGAAATGCGATTTGTCTAGTGAGTCACCTAAATCCTCATCTCTGGGGATCCTGGGCTCCTGATTATCAGGCCATTATCAGGTCACGGTTGCTGAATTTTTCCACTTACATTTAAAACTGACCATGGAATATCAAGGGTTTCCTTACTGGATCACCCAAGTGCCAAACATTCCTGCTTGCTCCATACATAGTAACAGGCCCACCTCCTCATGATTATCAAAGTCATTTTCCCCCAAAAGGTAGTAGCTCCTTTTCACTGGCACAAAGACCCCCAGGTGGCAAGGTGGAAGTCATAGTATTAAGTTAAATAGGATTCTTTGTTCCCTGGTGGAAGTGTACTCTTTCTGGAATCTAAGATCTACAGAACAACATTGTGGGTCCAGGAAGAACAAATTCTTCAAATGAGTTTTTGGGAGTGATGGTGAGTTTGCCCTCCTGCTTCCACTCTTTGATCCTCAGACTCATGTATTGTACATTGTATGAATACAGTACCATACAATGACCAGATGATTTTCAAAGTTAAAATAGAATGTAACTCTCTGCTCAAGTAAAATTCTCTGCTACAGATATGGCTCTATTCTAGAACCCAAGTGTTCTTCACTATGACTCTCTTACCAGAATTGCTAGGATAAATTTGGGGTTAATTCTAAATAAATATGCATTTATGAAATCAATAAACAGAAATTTATGATTTCTAAAGGTCCTATAGTATTCTTCTTACCTTTTTATGAGATTAAGATATAATACTTAAATGAGAACATCTGTATCATCTTATCAAAAATGAAAAATTAAAGGAAATCAATCACCTTCAGATATTCTACAAATTTAAAGAGCACTATGTGCCTAAGAAAGATGAAATATTGAGCTTTTGACATTATGAAATGTTATCTTTACCTTTATTAAAGCCTTTCATCATCAAGACTACCTTATCTGATATTAGTATAACAACAGCGGGGTTCTTTTAATTACTGGTTGCAGATATATATTCTTCTATTCATTTATTTTCAGCATCATTGTGTTTTTATACTTAAGGTGTATTTATTGAAAGCAGCAAATATTTTAAGTTTTACATTCAGTCTTAAATTTCTTGCTTTTCTAATTGGCGTATTTCTTCCATTCATATTTGATACAGTGACTGAGAGAATTGGGCTTAAACCAACTATCTTACAGTTTCTTTTCAACCTGTCCAGTACATTCTGTTCCTTTTCCTTTCTTTTCTTGCCCTTTTAAAATTAAAATATTTCTTTTTATTTTTTCCTCTATTAGCTTGCTTGCTAGTTATGCATTCCCTTACTGATTCTTAGTGTTATAAACAGATTATAATATGCATCCTTGACTTATGGAAACTTCTCTAATATAAATTAGGACTTTCACCACCTCTTGAACAATGCAAGGATTTTAGAAACCTTTAGTCACAGTTACTGCCTACCACGTACCTTACTGCTGCTGTTGTCATATATTACAATTCTTTCCATATGTTAAGTTCTATATTGGACATGAGTTACGATATTGCTTTATTATTATTTCATAAATCAATATTCCTGAAATGGAATGTGGATACTTGCTGAGGATTTTTAAGGGGTCTCTAGACCTTGTAGGTCATTCTGGGCTATGCTCCTTGGCTTTCTTGAGCTATTTTATTGATAGTAGCAGATTCCTTTTTGATCCTGTTTTTGCATAAGAGGTATCTGCCTTTAAAAGTGTATATAATGCATACAGAAAAACCTCTGTAAAGTTCAGCACCAATGTTTATAGTAGTCATTTATAAGAATGGGATTTCTGGGCCTTCATGGTGATCCAATGGTTAAGAACCTGCCTTGTAATGCAGGGGACACAGTTTGATCTCTGGTGTGGGAAGACCCCACATGCTGCAAAACAGCTAAGCCTGCGTGCTACAGCTACTGAGCCCAAGCTCTAGAGTCTGAGAGACGCAACTAATGAACCCATGTGCCGCAAATACTGAAGCCCGTGTACCCTAGAGCCTGTGCTCCATGAAGACAAAAGCCACCGCAATGAGAAGCCCGAACAGCTCAACTAGAGAGTAGCCCCTGCTCAGTGTAACCAGAGAAAACCCGTGTATAACAACAAAGACCCAGCACAACTAAAAACAAAAAATATATTTTTAAAAAAGAATGGGATTTCTGATCATTTTTTCTCTTTGTTTGTATATACTGATTTTCCTAAAATAAGTACGCATGCCATACTTGTGTAACTCCTTTGTTTCTGTACGACACTGTAGGACAAATCTTTTTTTTTTTTTTTAATAGCAATCAACATCAGAAGTGTCCAGATAATGAACCAAGAAAAAAAAAAGAGCCAAAAATTTCTCACAAGCACCCGAACAGCATCTTGTATGGAGTTGCAATCGTAGGAACATTTTTCTCTTTGTCAGCAGATCTGACAACACATAAGTCTTGAATGCCTGATTTGCTTACAAAGCAATCCTGTGTTTTGTTCCCATAAACACTCCAAAACTTACAGGTTCGGGAAGTGGCGTCTTTCAAAGAAGTCCACTCTGCTTTCAAAGAAGTCACTCTGTTTGGGGTTTCCTCTTACAAAACCGTCTTCAAAGCTAGTTTCGTAATACCAAAAGAAAATCAATTTCATGATAATTTGTAAGAAAATCTTAGTACACAATCTTCCTCCTCTTTTTACTCCTTCTTTCACTGCCTTCTTGAACCAACTTTCATCCCTTCCTGCTTTGCATTCTTGATGTTTACTGCTGATGTGTTTGACTAACACCTCAAGGACTAATTGATGAGAACTTGAGGGAACAAGTGTGGGAAAGGATTCTGAGGCTTAATAAAGCATGGGATGTGGGGAGAAGGGGGCTGAGAGAGGACTGGACAGTTTGTGTGTGAGGCCCAAAGGTAAGGTGACATAATTTGTCAACTCATTTTGGGATATTTTTGAGTGTGAAAGTGGACACGATTAATAATTATGCCAGGTCAACCAGGAGGTATGGTCACCCTATGTGTGCAGGGAGTAAGTCAGGGAAGGCACTCTACTATCTGTCCACTTAGGCTGCCTTTAGGGCCAGAGATGGGTGTAACTGCTGTCGGGCCATAAATGTGAATTGCCGGATGTAGAGGATGGCTTCAATTTGAGGATGGAGCTATCATTACATTTGATCATTGGGACAGATCCTTGTTTAACTGAGAGAAATCGCATTCAATAAGAATCAGTTCAATTGCATTTGTTGCAATTATGTCTAATTTTATGACTACTTAAACCCTGATCCTGGGAAATATTGAAGGCAAAAGGAGAAGGGGATGGCAGAGGATGAGATGGTTAGATGGCATCGCCGACTCAATGGACATGAGTTTGAGCAAACTCCAGGAGATAGTGGAGGACAGAGGGGCCTGGTGCGCTACAGTCCAAGAGGTCGCAAAGATTCAGGTGTAACTTAGCAACTGAACAACAACACACACTTTAGATACTCCTTAGAAATGAAAGCATGTTCTAGGTATACTTAACATAACACCCACCCACCTACATATTTTCTGTCATCTTCTAAGATTCCAACCCTGGAATTTCCACGTCTTCTCTTCTCAAAAGACTAAGAAAAGATTAAACAACCAACAAAATACCTCTAATTGTGTGACCATTCAGTATAAGTTGCTCCTTCATTCACTGCCCTGTAGTCTATTCCTTTGTCTTGTGTTTTCCAACTTTGGAAAAGCTACAAACTCCTTCCATTTGTTAGCCTATCCATGTAAGTTGTTTATTGTGCCAAATCGCACTTATTTTCATGGAAATGCGCCTGTAACGCAGTGTCTGTACCATGTATATTAAGTATTGCTTTGGAGAAGTCAATGGCAAGCCACTCCAGTACTCTTGCCTAGGAAATCCCATGGATGGAGGAGCCTGGTAGGCTGCAGTCCGTGGGGTCGCTAAGGGTTGGACACGACTGAGCGACTTCACTTTTCTTTCACTTTGTATTTTAAGCCACTATTCATTGAAACACACATTTTAACAAATTCAAAATCTACACATTCTTTCTCTTAATAGTTTCAAAGTTAATTCTGCCATTTATAGTACATACTTCTAAAAGAATGCCAGTAGAGCAGAATTCATTTATTCCACAAAAAAATTTATTGAATTTTTCTTATTACTAAGGGCACTGGTGAAATACAGGTGAAATTACATAGTTCCTGACCTCAAATTCTTGTAGTAATACCAACAAATAGCTACAGTTGTTGTTTTTGTTTAGTCATGTCTGACAGTAGACTGTGCTAAATGCTATAGCAGAGGAACATACAAAGCACAATAATGAAATAAAGAGACCCGAGAGAATAGCAATTTTGCTTGGTAGGAAGTTAGAAAAGGCCTCCTTTAGGAAGCACTCCTAGACCCAGGATCTAGAAGGTGGAATAGAAATTTTCTAGGGAGAAGGAAAGGAAAATTAAACAAACTTGAGCCCCTTCAGTGAGACAGACACCTTACATAAAGTATTTAATAAGCTACTCTCATAAGACTTACCGGAGAAGGCAATGGCACCCCACTCCAGTACTCTTGCCTGGAAAATCCCATGGACGGAGGAGCCAGGTGAGCTGCAGTCTGTGGGGTCACTGAGAGTTGGACACGACTGAGTGACTTCACTTTCACTTTTCCCTTTCACGCATTGGAGAAGGAAATGGCAACCCACTCCAGTGTTCTTGCCTGGAGAATCCCAGGGATGGGGGAGCCTGGTAGGCTGCCGTCCACAGGGTCCCGCAGAGTTGGACACGACTAAAGCAACTTAGCAGCAGGAGCAGCATAAGACTTACCAGACAGGTTTTTATTACTACATTTTTTTTTACAGAATTTTAAAAAGATTAAGTCATTTGTTCAAGATAACAAAGTGGGTGAGCTATGGAGGCGGATTCAAGCACTGTGCTTCTGATTCCAAAATTGTCTGTCCTCTTTCCTTGGCACCATACTGCTTCCCAACAGAGCAGAGGGTATATGACTAGTAGTTTTACATCCTGTATGATGCCATCTACATAAAGTTCAAGAACAGGCAAAACTTACCTATGATGACAGAGGTCAGAATGGTAACTATGTTTGGCAGAGGTGATGTTTGGGGAATAGGAGGGAGACTTACGGGGTGCTCAGCAGGTTTTGCAGGTTTGCATATGTATAGATTCATTGAGCTGTACATGTAAGATTTGTGCACTTTGTTGTATGTAAATTATACTTCAAAAATACAAATAAAAACATATGTGCAGGACTTTCCTGGTAGTCCAGTGGTTAAGGATCCACCTTGTACAGCAGAGGACTCGGGTTTGTTCCCTGATCAGGGAACTAAAATCCCACATGCAGCAGGGCAACTAAGCCCACGAGCCAAGACTTCTGAGCCCACACACTGCAATGAAAATATTTTGCCTGACACAATAAAGCTCCCGTGTGCCATGACTAAGACCCAACACAGCTAAATAAGTAAATTAAAAAACAAACATATTTGCTATGTACTATGGCTTTTATAGGGCAAGAAAGTTGACCTCTGGATTCTCATAATGCCTTTTTTATTGACAGTCTGCTTATTTTAGATATTTATTTTTCACTGAATAAAATGGATTAATTACAAGTAATGAAAATGGGTCAGTCTTGCCTCTCTTAAACGTAGGTCTTTAATCTGCTTCCTAACAATCCTAACTACCAAGATCATAAAATTATTTGTTTTAAGAGATGAAGAGCTGCTTTGAGACTTCTACAAGGGCTGCCACCTGGATTTTTTTGAGACTCTGATGAAAGCAAAACTATAGCCCTCCTCTTCAGAAATCTACTGTGCACAACATTTTGTGATTATCATATCACTTAGGATCCACCTAACAGGCAAAGATCTCATATTAAGATTCTCTGAGCTAACCTAATCATTTTCCTACAGATGAAAAAATAAGGGCCAAAGAAGGAAAGGGATCTGTTTAGGGGCTGAAGGAGGATAAAACCCAGACCTTCTGATGCTGTTCACATTTATGCAGTTCAGTCTATCTCCTCTTTAGATATCATTAGATTTCTTTTGCCTCAAAGCCTCCATCTGGGGAGACCTTGGGTTGAGAACTTCCATAACATCTTGTATCCTGCATTTTGTAATTCGAATCACATCAGGAGCTGGCCAAATTTTACCTTGTACTTATTGGAGAACAATATGTGCAAAGCCAAGTTGAGGACATTGGTCTTTTTTTTTTTTTTCATGTACTGCCTCAAAGCCCAGAACTAAAGCTAAAATTAAAATGTAATAAAAGTTTTTTTTTTCTTTTTTCAAAATTGTTTTAGAGAAATCAATCCTGAGGTGTTCCCTCTATTCACATTCTGAAACTTAAAACTTTATTCTATGTTGAACTTCATAACAATGGAAAGATCCCACTGAACTCTTCATTCTGTACACTTTCCAGAAGTTTCTGATTAAAGACAATTCAATTCCAACCTGACTCAAGAAACGTGTCTGATTTGTGCCCATTCAGTTTGGAACAGAATTCTTGGCACCCAATCCACATAGAGACTGTGAGAAGTGAAAGAGGACCCAGAAAGCCTTTTCTTCTATGTGAAAAGGCCTGATCCTAAGTGGAACAATTGATTAAAGAAAGCTCAAGCTGCAGCCTACGAATTTCTTTTTAGTTTAGTGTACTTAGGATAAGGGGCAGAAACCACAGAGCCTTGTAGGTAGGCATAGAATAAAAACCACCTCCACATGCATTCTGTCTGCAAAGAATTTCCTAGGTACTTACTAAACTGTTCTTTCTGCACAACCATCTTTTGCTTTTCTCCCCACATAATGTAAGCTTACATTTATCGAACACTTTACCATACATGCCAGCTACTGTTCTAAATGCATATTATTTAATTTAATCTTCATAATAAACTTCTATAGTAGTCTTATTATTTTGCCCATATTATAAATGAGTCAAGAGAATTTTAGAGGCCAAGTAACAAAAAATTTATTACGGTGTCATTATTTGAGAGCTTCCCAGGTGGCGCTAGTGGTAAATAACCCACCTGCCAATGCAGGAGACTGAAGAGATGCGGTTTACATCCCTGCGACAGGAAGATCCCCTGAAGGAGGACATGGCAACCCACTCCAGTATTCTTGCCTGGAGAATCCCATAGACAGAGGAGTCTGACCGGCTACCTATAGGGTTGCAAAGAGTTGGACACCACTGAAGTGACTTAGCAGGCAAGCAGGTCATTATTTACTATTGTTCAGCTTTTCTCGTGACACGATTATAAATCCTCAGTTTAGGCAGATTTTGACTGTCCTAAGAATTCTAGAATTCTATTGTAAATTTAGAATATGTTAAATTTGAAATTTCTAATTTACTAAAAAAAAGTTTAATTTTTAGTTGAGTATTATAATGCAAATCAAGACAAGAGTTAGCTAAAATATCTTTTTACTCTAATTGCCTCATGAATTTGTTTAAACTGGATATTCTGAGCACTCCTCAAAATAATTTTCTTGTTTTTTATATGTGCTTCTCCACTGGTCAAGTACAGAAAAATTATTCTTTCCTTTATTATGCATTTCTATAAATAAATCATAATATTAACCTTCCAACAAATATTTGAATAATAAACCACTTTCACACAGAAATGATGTTAAGTAGGCTTTCTTTCCCTGTTGAAAGTCTCAAAAATAAATTATAGCTAATATTTTAAGAAAAAGTTATAACTTTGGTTCCTAAAATCGTGAACGTGAACCATAAGCCTTAAAACAGACACCCATGTGCATGTACTTTGACTGTATAAAGTTCAGTTCAATTCAGTCCCTCAGTCGTGTCTGACTCTTTGCAACCCCATGGACTGCAGCATGCCAGACCTCCCTGTCCATCACCAACTCATGGAGTTTATTCAAACTCATGTCCTTTGAGTCAGTGACGCCATCCAACCATCTCATCCTCTGTCATCCCCTTCTCCTCCCACCTTCAATCTTTCCCAGAATCAGGGTCTTTTTAAATGAGTCAGTTCTTTGCATCAGGAGGCCAAAGTATTGGAGTTTCAGCTTCAGCATCGGTCCTTCCAATGAATATTCAGGACTGATTTCCTTTAGGATGAACCTGTTGGATCTCCCTGCAATCCACATGACTCTCAAGAGTCTTCTCCAACACCACAGTTCAAAATCATCAATTCTTAGGTGCTCAGCTTTCTTAATAGTCCAACTCTCACATCCATACATGACTACTGGAAAAACCATAGCTTTGACTAGATGGACCTTTGTTGGCAAAGTAATGTCTCTGTTTTTTAATATGCTGTCTGGTTGGTCATAACTTTTCTTCCAAGAAGCAAGCATCTTTTAATTTTGTGGCTGCAGTCACCATCTGCAGTGACTTTGGAGCCCAAAAAAATAAAGTGTGTCACTGTTTCCACTGTTTCCCCATCTATTTCCCATGAAGTGATGGGACCAGATGCCATGATCTTCGTTTTCTGAATGTTGAGTTTTAAGCCAACTTTTTCACTCTCCTCTTTCACTTTCAACAAGAGGCTCTTTAGTTCTTCACTTTCTGCCATAAGGGTGGTGTCATCTGCATATCTGAGGTTATTGATATTTCTCCCTGCAATCTTGATTCCCGCTTGTGCTTCATCCAGCCCAGGGTTTCTCATGATGTACTCTGCATATAAGTTAAATAAGCAGGGTGACAATATACAGCCTTGACAAACTCCTTTCTCTATTTGGAACCGGTCTGTTGTTCCACGTCCAGTTATAATTATATAAAAGGTGTCAATATTTCTTAAATGCCTGGATGGTAAGTCTCATCGTGTGCCAGCTCTCCAGGCAGGTGGCAGGCAATGTTTGGGACTCCATTGTGAGAAGGAGCATCAGGTCTCCTGCAGAGCAATATTAAGTAGGTCAAGTATATACTAGTCTTAAAGAATAATTTATGTCTTAAACATAATTTACTGAATTATACATTTCACTTAGGGACTGTGGTAAAGAATACGCATGCCAAAGCAGGAGACGCGGGTTCCAACCCTGGGTGGGGATGACCCCATGGAAAACGGCACGGCAACCCACTCCAGTATTCTTGCCTGGAAAAATCCCATGGACAGAGGAGCCTGGCAGGCTACACAGTCCATGGGGTCGCAAAGAGTAGGAAGCGACTTAGTGACTAAACATCAAACTTGGCGAAGGTCACAGAATTTGTAAATCGCGAAATTGAGCATCAGATACAAAACATCTGACTTCAGTACCTAGGTTCATTCGTTCTGCTCTGGTCAAATAAGTAAGTAGAGATACATTAAGGACTTGGAAATACAAAGATTTCCCTACGTTCTGTATTATTTTCATCCAAATCTCCAGCCTTTCTCATTGATGGAAGCAGGGTCGGTTACATGGAGTAGACAGGGAGCTTCCAGCAGGAATGAGGCTGACTGACAGAGACGGCGAGGGTGGAGTGAGGGCGTGTCTTCTGGAGGGTGTCGTGGCGCAAGGAAAGGCTCCTCCGGGGGCTCCCCTCC
Source organism: Moschus berezovskii (assembly GCF_049115385.1). Classification (NCBI taxonomy): domain Eukaryota; kingdom Metazoa; phylum Chordata; class Mammalia; order Artiodactyla; family Moschidae; genus Moschus; species Moschus berezovskii. The sequence continues at coordinate 37,997,467 of NC_142480.1, read as the reverse complement.
CGGCCGCGACCGCCAGCCTCCGGGAACCTCTGGGCCCGCGGCAGATCGCCACATCGCCGCGGCCCGCCCCCAGCGCCGTGCGACCCAATCAGCGGCGCGGCATGGCGCCCCGCCCCCCACCCGGGGCTATATAGGCCTCGGCCTGGCCAGTTTCACCAGCGCAGTTGTGGCTCGGGCTTCGGCGTTACGGCGCGCTGGTAACCGAGGCCAAGGACCTCTCCGCATTCCGTTCCCACCTCCGTACGTACGCCGCGCCGCCTCTCTGCAGCGCCCATCAGAGCGCCGCCGCTGGCGTGGGCCCCGCCCGCTTCCCTCCTCGCCTCTCTGTGTCCGCGGCTGGCCGGCGCGATGCAGCTGGGCCCGAGGCCCGCCACGCTAGGGCTGCTGCTGCTGTGCGCCGCGGCAGCCGGCGCCGGGGACGCCGAGGAGCTGCACTACCGGCAGGGCGAGCACCGCGCCGACTACGACCGCGAGGCGCTGCTGGGCGGCCAGGTGAGGCGGCCTGACCGGGGGCTGGGAGGGCCGGGCCTCGCAGCGCGGCTGCCGCGGGCTTTGTCCCCGCGGGACAAAGGGGGCGGCCGGGCGAGGCCTGGTCGGGGCAGCCTGACAATGGGGGCCGGGCGGGGCGACGCTCACTCTCCGGTGGACCCCGGGGTCTGTAAGCTCGTGAAAATAGTGCGGCCCAAGAGCCGGATCCCTTCTACTCTCCCTACAAGGGGCAGGATCACTGAGGGGATCACTGTGGGCAGGGCCCTTGGAGAGCAGATATGGGTCACCCCAAAAGCCCTCGGCAAGGGAGGTCTCTAAGAGCTCTGTTTTTCTCCACCATTTTGCCCTCCTGATAGTAATGCTTGATCCCCCCTCTATATCGCTTACCTCCCAAAGGAAGAAGTCGATGAATATGTTAAACTCTCCCCCGAAGAGCAGCACAAAAGACTGAAGTCAATCATAAAGAAAATTGACTTGGACTCAGATGGCTTTCTCACCGAAAGTAAGGACGTCCTACACAACTAACAATGGAGACATCCCTTTGTAGGAGACAAGTACAAACATTTAAGCAGGGTGTCTGTTGAGTGTAGATGGCTAGTGTTGCAGTCAATTAGAGATGCTATGTGAGAGGGGAAAAAAGACATGGTGAGTAGGTTTTATACCTCGAAATCTTTAGACATAGGATACAAGTAAAGCTCAGTGCTTTCTCCAGTAATACATAAGCACCATTGACCCTACATGGTGTGTTCAGGTCATATTAGAGCAATTGCCCGACTCCTCACATGAGTTTTTATCCATGTCAACAATGTGATTCATTTTGGAGAAACATACTAAAACCTTATAAAACCTTAAGGCATTAAGTTTATTGCTCTTTTGAATAAAGCTTCATTAGAATCTTAAGAACTTGCTTCTTTTTATAAGCAAGTAGAAAAGAACCTGTTGCGTGTGAATTGTGTTTATGACAGATTATTATAACTCAATAGGAACCATAGAATCATTATATCCACCTCTTTTTGTAGGGGTGAAGAAACTGAAACCCTGAGGCTTAAGTACCTTGCTCAAATGAGTGGCAAAACCAGGATTCGAATCCATATCTCCTGCCCTTAATTCAGTCTTTAATATCCTTCACTTAAAAAAAAAAATCTGAGTGCTCTTAGATAGGTTCTAGAGTCAGGAATGAAATGCACAGATTATTAAAAGAATATTCTACATAAATAGCTGAACACCTGCCGCTCCCCATTGCTTAATTCATTTGAAGAACTCTATCAACTTTTCCAAATTGATTCTCAACAAAAATTCAGGAGCGGTTTTGCTATAACTCTCATTTAAATGCTGCTCAACATCTGAAGAATGAAGTTGCTTGAGCGAATTACAAGATGATTGGTAAATTCAAGACGTGTTGTCAATGAAGTGCCCTCAGGTGTGGTCACCAGTATTAAGGTTTTATTTCTTCTACGTGAACAACAGAGCCTCTGGACTAATTGAGCGATAAGAATAGGTCCATCTTTGGATACATTACAGAGTGCACAAAATGATTTGGAAAACTTGGTGGCATTTATCTGAAAGGGTCTATATATGTTCAAATATTAAATAGTAACCTTTTAAAAAATTAAAATTAAAATCTTCATTTACTAGATGAGAAAACAAAACCTTGAGAGGGTAAACTTACCTCTGTTAGCAGAGCTGAAGTGTGAAGCCCTGTTTCTGGCCTCTGTTCCATTCTGTATCCTCTTATGCCTGGATGATCATTCCTCTTGAGGACTCTTTCTGGAAGTTTTGCTTATTTGCACATTAAAGGCTAGGACTGGACTCGGGTTCTTGAGAGATAGCAAAGTTCAGTGGAAGGAGTTTGGGCTTTGAAGCCAAACATGGGGTTTGAATCTGGATTCTGCTGCTTATCAGTTATGAATCCTCAATTTCTAATGTCAATTTCCTGAACTGTAAAGCAATGATTATAATTGCCTTGTTTTGAGGATTAGAGACAGCATCTGTAGAGGACTTGGTATAAAGTAATTGTTCCATGGTTGCCATTATTATTTTATCCCAATTTAAAGTTTCAGGAGAGACAAAAAGTATCTTTACTTTTCTCTAGTCACCTGACTTACCCCAAACTAACAGAGGAGTACCATTCTTTAAACTAAATGGTGTATTATCTTTAAACCAAATGGGTACTCTTGCTATTCTTACAAATATGCATGTTTTTCTC